>NW_020885011.1:469797-517588 GCF_003945725.1 Corapipo altera | reverse complement strand
TTTTTTTTTTTTTCACGTCTTACATTTCGTTGGAAAGATTATCTCTAGAGTTATATTTTCTATTAGATGTAAATATGTTATTTAAGAAAAAATGCTTATATATATATCTATATATATATATTTCAACTCTGAGTTGTTTTATTTAAATGGAGACAACAGTGACTGCTCAGTTGCTCCTAGAAAGGACAATAAAACTGAGAACTAACGAGTTCACTCATCTGCCGCAGGAGCCGGTGTACATAACGGTGTTCATAGCTAAGTATGTGCTGGGTTTTTTTAACTATTATTTTTCATATGATGCTATGGATGGTGGAGGGGGACGTGTTGCTCCCTCTGAGGGCGAAGTGCCCGGATTTCTTGATTGTGATTTAAGGTGTTGCTTGTACAATCAAGTGTGCTGTGTCCAGAACTGTTGCCCTTGACAGTTGACGTGAGCACTTGAATTCACAGTGTTGTTGGGGATGGGGCGTTTCCAGTCTAACAAAAAAAGTAATGTCGCTACAAAATCGGGGCGGGGAAAAGCAGAAATCCATAAAAAGGCTAAAAGTATTGGAGTATTAACTTGAATTCCCTTTTCTTGCAGAGGAGAGGAGGTCTGTGTGTGTAAGGTTCCTGAGGGGTGATACTGAAATGCACTTTAATAGAGTTGTCGGAGCAGCTGTGGGAGATGGGACTGAGCTGAGAATCTGTTTTCATTTTGTCTGGTCGCTTGATTCTGTTCCCCCACCCACTAAAAACAAAAAAACCCCAACAAAACCCCCCTCTGTTTACATTCCTGAAATGCCAGAGAGGTTGGGGAGGGAGCATCTCACTGCCCATATTTAGTTACTTTATTCTGCTATAGAAAGTGGATTATTATTTTTATTCTCAATCACAGTTTACTTCAGACTGTTGGAAGACTCCCGATAAAGTGTTTTGTAATACCCACATCCCTGACAAATCCCAGAGCCACCTTTATGCAGTCAGAGACAATAAATATTTCGCTTTCCTTATGCTGGTTAAACAATAGCCAAGAGGCAAAATATTCCCGTGTGGAGCAGCCCCGCCGGCTTGGATGGATTTTTTGCTGGATTTGCCCGTGGGATTCCTCCCGGAACTGGGATTCTTCCCCGGCTGGGGCAGGGAGGGTCTCATGGCCCTGGAGAAGGCACAGCAGTTTCCCTGCTGGTGGAGGTTGCTCCCCCAGCTCAGCCACAGCGTGGCACAGAGGGGAGAGTGGGACCCTGCCCGGGTTGTGGTTTGGCTGAGATGGAGCAGGTGGCCCTGTCCCGACACCTGGCTCTGGGCATCAGTCAGATGGGAAGCACAAACCTGGCAGTGCCTGAGGGCTGAACTGGGCCAGGTTCCCCTTGTCCCTGGGCTCCTGAAGGCTCCTGGCTCAGGGGGCTCACAGGGAGTGACCACCAGGGAGCCTGAGAGTGGGGAAGGGGCTGGGCGAGGGGCACCCCTTCGTTGTGGGGCCCATCGGCAGCTCCACCTTGTCCGGTCCCCTTCCCCATCCTTTCGGGACCCGTGAGGTGCCTGGTAGGAGGATGCTGGATTGGCTGTGCAAAGGGAGCCATGGTGTCTGAGAATTCAGTTTGCTTTTCCTTTTTATTTTTTTTTTTTTATTTTTTTGAGGCATATTTTTGTAAAATTGAGATTTTTAACTTGGTTTGTACGAGGAGGCGAGGCGCTGGTCCCGGTGCCAGCGCCGACATGGGACACGGGTGGTGTTGGAGGATGATGAGGGGGTTGAGCTGTCTGTCCTCCCGCTGCCCCCAAAGCCGGAGGATCCTTCCCTTTGCAAAGAGCCTGGAGCCGCTCCTGCCCTGTCGGGGCTTTGCTCCAGCCCCGTGTCCGTGTGTGTCCCGACACACCTGGAGCAAACCGTACCTGTGGGTGTAAATGTGTGTCTGTACATAGCCACGTGTATCCTGCGTGTGTGTGTGTGCGGGTGTGCGCGTGGGAATTATTTAAATCTAAGACTTGTACAAAAACGATTTGGCTAAATCTCAGTCTCAGAAGTGAAGCTTAACTACGTGTCTTCTGCCAGCCGTGAATGTCCATTTGAGACCTGCTTTTTATGTCAGTTTAAATATATACTTTGTAAATAGAAACGTGTCTGGCTTCCCTTTGTGGTCCCCGGGGCGAGGGGGGTCTGTGTGGCCGGGGGTGCCCGGGAACACCGTGTGGTGTGTGCTGGGGCCCCGACGGGACGGGTGGCCCTGTATCCCCCCTCCATACAAGGGATCGTGGTTGTAAGGGCCTGGGGCCGGGACCCGAAGGGACGGGGGGAGGCGGGGGCGCTCCCGGACGCAGGTGACACCGGGCGTCCCCCCGGAGATCCTGCGCTGCCCGGACGGGGTGGTGGCGGGAGCCGTGAGTGACTCCCGTCCGAGGAACAGCGCCGGGGCCGCCGCTCCGGTACCGGGCCGGGTCCCGGCGCTGCCCGGTGCCGCGGCGCTCTGCCCTTCCGACGGGGCGGGCGGGGGTGCGGGTCGGGGTGCGGCGGCCCCTGCCCGGCGAGCTCGGCCTTTGTGTGCAAACCCGCCCCGGCCGCGGAGGCGGGGGGGGGGAGCGCGGGGCGGGGGGTTTGGTGGGTTTTTTAAGCCGTGTCCTCATTAACCTCCTTTTTCTGCTCGGGCGGGTGGGGCGCGGACCCCGCGCCGCGGGAGCTGCCAGCGCCGCGGAGGAGCGGGAGGAAGGGCCGCACAATGGCGCCTTTCTCCCCCGGCCCGGCGGGGGGGCCCGTTCACACGGACCGCGGGGCCCCGCGGGGTGGGCGTGGGGGCGGGGGTTGGGACGGGGCGGGGGGCGTTCGGCTGCCGGGGCTCGGCTCCCGCCCGACGGCAATCCCGACGGCGGAGCCCCGGGGCCGCCGCCCGCGCCCTTCCGCGGCCGCGCAGCGCCCTCCGTGGGCCAGGCCGGCCCGGCGCGTCCCGCGAACCCCGGCGGGTCCCGGTGGAACGGTCGGAAGCACCTGACCGTGAGCTCCCCGCCGGTGCAGACGCAGCTCCAGCCGGGGAGGCTGGGGCCAGGAGGGGCCGCGTCCTGCTCGGACCCCCGGAGGGAAGTAAGGGGCGTTCCCCTGCTCCGGTTCCCCGGCTCCTGTTCCCCCCCCCCCGCCTCGCACATCCCCGTCCCGGGGCCCCGCGGCAGCCCGGGCCGAGCACACGGTGCCCCGGGGACGGGGTGGCCTCAGGCGATGCCCGGGGAGGGGGGCGGGGGCGCTCCCAGAGCAGTGACCACACGAGGCTGAAAAGTTTAAAAAAATATTTATTGATATGCTAAAAAAGAACAGTGGAAAAGTTACACGAAAGTCCCCACCCGACGTAACCATCTCCTAGTGTTTTCCTGCAAATAAATTAAAAGCAGCCTAGAGCTGGGGGGCTACACTAGCGTTAGCGTCCAGGAACACTGGAAAACAGCACAGGGAACGCAAGCGAGGGGCCAGGAGGGGCCGGGAGGCTGGAGGGGAGCAGGACCAGCACCCGGCCCTGCTCCCACAGCCCTCATGCTTTCCCAGGGCAATAACATCTCCGACTTTTGTTCTTGGAAAATAAAAGCAAACAAACAGCTGCAGTTTAAAGCAATTATAAGTGTCATACAGGACCGATTTGGCTCTCTCTTTAATTAAAACGTACAAATCAGAGCAGTGACTGGCACAAGTTACAAGAACAATTGTTTGTTTTCACCCATTCCTCAATTTCTGCCAGTAAACCCCTTCTCCTGGCTCTGGAGCCCTTCACACTCAGGCACACACCAGCGCAGAAACTCAACACAAACCAAACCCCTAAACTATCTCCATCTCTCCATGAACTCCAGGTATTTTTTTGGTACAAAATATATATATAAAAATAGACTCAATTTCTCAGGAAAATGGCTGAATCAGCCACCTCTTCCAGTCCAATGGAAAACAACAAGGATGCTTGACCAGATTACGCCTGGAGAAAATATCCATTCAATATACAAATACTGCAGGACTTTCCACATCGGAAACCCCTTAGAAAATGACAAGTGACAAACCTGTAATTGCCTGTCTGATACCTGGCTGAACACACCAACCCATAGCAGCAAACTCAAAAAAAAGGGGGAAAAAAAAAAGTACACCTTGAATCCTAATGGACCCCGGTGCAAACCAGGGTCTGCACCAGCTTCCAACCCCTGTCCACAAAAGATTCCAATAAATCACTCACATGATGTGCCTTTGGGAGGCAAACTCCAATGGGAACCGTGTGCTCAGACACCCCAGCACTGCTGGGAGAACCTGGAACACCAGCTCAGGAAAGGGTTAGGGAAGAAACATGCAGGGAGTTGAAGGTCAGAAAAAATCCTGGATTATCATTTTCACCATCCTTAGACCTTTGGAATCAAACCAGCTGGTCAGCAAAAGGCACAATAGCAAGTGATCACAGCAGAGTCCCACGCTGCTGGAAGGGGACCTACCTGGGAAGGGTGGGTGATGGAGGGTTGCTGTCAGGATACTCCTGGGCACAAGCTCAGGCCCAGTGACTTTTTGTCCAGTCAGGAGGCAGGAGCAAGCCCCCACATGGAGAAACACAGGGGAGCTTTGATGAGGGCTCTGGAGGGAGCCTCGAGCTCAGAGCTGGCGTGCAGCCAGCACAGCACCCGCTCTCACAGCTCATCTCCTGCCCTCTCATAGCTGCTTGGGGCCTCCTCAGATGTCTTCTCCCCCTTGGGGAAACCAATCTCCACATCCTACTGCTGCAGGCAAGAGCATCCCTGCTGGGCCGGCTTCCCCTCTGCGGGCACCCCTCAACAGGGCTCTGTGTGACAGCCCCGTGTCTCACTGGGGACCAGGACACCTCTCCCCATGGTGTCACAGTGGCCCTGGGACCCTGCAGCCACCCTGCTTTGCATAGGCACAAACCTGTCGTGGGACCGGTGTCGCAGACGAGGCTGAGATAAGGACGGTCCAAAAGGCACATCATTGATCAGATTGGATTTGCAAAGGCCAAGTAGCAAACATTTGGTGTGTGGGGCAGAGTGTCACCCCTGCGCTCCCAGATTCCTTGATTCTACTCCCAAAACACTCCTATCCCCAGCACAAGAGCCCAGTACAGACCATGCCTAGGACACTGGTTTCTGTTGACACAGGACAAAGCTTCCCTGGAGGTCGTTTGGCAAGTAGAAGACTAGAAGGTAAACCAGGACAGACTGTGACATTTTGGCATCGAGGAGCTTGACAGAAACTGTCCTTGGGAACCTCTTCCATGGCCAGTGTTCCCTTCTCTCCCCTCAGCCCCTTCCCTCACAGAACAATGCACAGTGTTGTGCTGGGGGCCGTGTGTCCCCTGCCCCAGGCTGTCCAGGGGACATTCTGGGCTGTGCTGAGGCAGAGCTGGGGCTGCCTGAGAAACCTGTACAGGTCCTGCAGTGAGGCACCATCCCCCTCCACCCACCCCACATCACACCATGCTCAGCTACACAACACAAAACTCGAACCACAACCCTCAGGATAGCTGGGGATTAAATCTGAAAATGGAGGGAGAGCATTTCTGGAGCGTTTCTGCCCAGGCAGAGCCTGCAGCCACCGCTCAGGGAACAGCAATCCAGCCATGCCCTGACCAGCAGGCAGCACGGGCAGGGTTTCCTTCACCTGAGAACGGCCCCGCTGCCAGGCAGTGGCAGCAGCTGTGATGGTGGGGGGGTGCTGTGTTGGGGGTGGGGGTCAGAAGTACCTGTACCCCCAGTTTGGTCCATGTATCACTCCTGTGTGAGGACACTGTGAGTGGCTCTGCCTGTGGCAAAGGGAGATGCCTGTCCTGGTGCCAGGTCAGTCTCCTGGTGAGCCCCTGGTGGGGCATCCCTTTGGGAGGACCTCCAAACCACGCAGGACAGCGAGCAGCCACCAGCTGTTCATCACCTCCAAGAAAAGAACTCAGCACCAACAGAACTAAAATGACCTCAAATGCTACTAAACTCTGCCTGAACTGCTGCTAATTTTGGCTTGTAGAAATCTGCAGTAGGGAAAATACTGCAGTGAAAAAGCCATTATTGGGTGCAATTCCAAGCCAAAAGAACACCCCAGCTGCTGGGACAGTAAAGGGAAGGCAAGCAGCTGCTGAGGGCTCCAGGTCCTCAGAGAACAGCAGCCCAAGGTACCCCCTGGCCCTGACCCTTCTCCCTGTCCTCTCCTTCCCCTTCCCACTGCTCCACCCCACCTGTGCAGGTGTCCTTGTCCAGCTTCTGAGCCTTCCATCTGAACAAAAACATGGATGATCAGTGTGAATCTAACCCAGGGAGCAGCCAAGGCAGCTCCAGCTGGGCTGTGGTGGGGAAGGTTCACTTGTCCCAAATTACAGCATCAACCTCACAAGTGCCCAGCAGCCCCAGCACTGACCTACCTGCTGCTGGAAGGGTTTGGACGTTCTGCAAGGCTTTAAAAATATTCCCCAGCTCGGTGCCTATGAGTGCCTGGAAACTGCTGAGCAGGAGACAGAGACAATGGCGATGCTGGGATGAGGCAGAGGAGTGGCACAGAGGCTCCCCGGGCTGCCCAGAAATTCACTTTCCTCTGGAAGTCAAGTCACTCCAGGGAAACCAGTGGACCTCTCTGGCTCCCAAGGCAGGATCCTCCCTGGACAGAAAGGAGGCACCCTCCAAAAAAGCACCTCTGCTGCCCATCCCGTTAGCGGCATCCAGGACTCAACCTATCCTAGACTGGGTTTATTTCCCTCTCTCATAAAAAAAAAAAAAAAGATTTTTCCTTAATAAAAAATGTAAACAATAGTTCCCTATCAGCTGGAAACCCCAACGAAAACGTCGTGGGTTTCCCATCATTGGAAATGACCTCGCCCAGGGGGGTGGCTGGGCTGAGTGTACCCTGAAAAACCCCCAAATGCAGCCACCCCCCCCCAGCCCCAAGGGCTGGGAGCAGCAGCTGCCTCATTTGGATTGACTTGTGTCTCCCCACAGCTCACAGACAGATCCATGGGGAGCCCAGAGAACAGAAGAGGATCTCCTAGTCCTCTCCCAGGTGGAAGCCTGGCCCATGGCAGCTCCACACCTCCCCGTGGTCAGTGAGCTGCAGACCTTGGCATCTGCTGTTTCAAGCTGTAAAGCAAAGAGACCTGTGTGCAGTGAAGCCTGGCTCAAAACTTGCCAGCCTGACACCCCCAGCAGCACCAGTGTCCTGGCTCCTGGAGAATGGCATTGGCTACCCCCACACAGGGCACGGCTTCAGAAAAGGATGGAGAGGAGCCGGGGGGATCCACGACTCGCTGGCAGTTTGGAGCAGGTTTCACCACGTCTTTCTCAAGCCTCTCCAGCTACGAGTCCCAGCAGGTCTCACGAGGTCTCCACAATCACTTGAAGAAAGAAAACCTGATGGAAGAGCTGGGCAAAGCTGAGGGTGAGGCTGAAGGACCCTCTCCCTTCTCTCACACTCCTGGGCTCAGTACTGCCGTAGGTTGAAAAACCCGACGCTGGTGGGGGACTCCTTGACCGTCACTGTGATCAGGTTAGCGGTGACATCGGTGACAAAGACGTGCTCGATCAGGCTGCGCGTGGGTTTCCAGTCCTGGCTGGTCTGGATGGAGACAGACATGTTCTGACCCACGCCTGGGAAGGAAGCCGAGTCCCGGTCTGAATCCGAGCTGGTGTCCTCGCCCGTGCTCACTTCGGACAGGGCAGAGGGCTTGCGGCTCTCCGCGTGCCCCTCCTGTGCGCCGGCTGAGCCACCTTTGGCCAAGTCCCTGTCCCCTGCCCGGTGTGGCTGCTTCTTGCCCTTGCTGCCATCCCCCCCTGCCAGCGCACCGGCGAGCCCGGTGCCCACCGCCCCGCCCTTGGCACCGCCGGCACCCCCGCTGGCCGTGCCCCCACCAGAGCCCTTGGCCAGGGCTCCGCAGAGGTGCCGGGGGAGGCTGCTCCCGCCGGCCACGCTCGGCCCGTTCTTGACGCTCTGCAGGTTCAGAGCCTGGAGGTTCAGCTCCTGGCTGGAGGCTGCCTGGACGTTGGCCCCAGATGAGCTCGCTGGCGTCTTGCTGCCATTGGGCAGCATTTGGCCTCCCGCAGCAAACCCTGATTTCTGGTCTCCTCCAGCACCACTGCCGGGAGCCTTTGCAGTCTTGGGTCCCTGCACGTTGAGCCCCAGCTCCCCAGAGCCTTTCTGGCTCCTCATTTTCAAGTCCAGCCCTAAGCTGCTCTTACTGGCTGCCTGTGCCTTCAGTGCCAGCCTGCCCAGAGCCGAGCTCTCAGATGCAGTCTGGCTTTGGGACATCCTGTTCATGTAGTGCACGATGGAGCTCTGCCAGCTGATGGCCTGGCTGGGGCTCGTCGAGCCGCTCTTCATCATGTTGGGCAGGTTTTCTGCTGATGACCCTCCTGAGCTGAGCCCAGCCAAGGCACCTGGTGGGTCCTTCAGCACGGCCATGCCCGAGCCCTGTGTGCTGTGCTGAGGCTGCAGCTTCCCCACCAGCTTGGCACTGCCCCCCACCTCCTTCCGGGATGTTTTCAGCACCTTTGTCAGGTTCACAGTCCTTCGAGCTGCTTTCTGCTCCGGGGGAAGAGGTTTCCGCCCACGCTTCTTCCTGGAAGCGTCTTTCATGTCAGGCTTTGCCACCAGGATCTGAGCTTTCTTCTGTGGCACCGGGTGTGTCTCTCTGCTGCGGGGACCTCTCTTTGCTTCCAGGTCACTTTCATCCTCTTCATCAGAGGAGGAAGAAGAGGAGGATGTGGAGGAAGAGGAGCTACTTGACTTAGTTTTTGCAGGCATTTCTGGTTCCTGCAAAGCAGCAGAGACAGGGAGTTAAGGGCAGTGGCCAAAAAGCCGTCATGGGCATTGCAAACCCTTCAGGGCAGCCTGGCCAGGGGCCTCAGGCACCACAGGCTCTTTCTCCACACAGCTGACCTTTAGGGATCTGTTAGCTGATCTGATGAGTTAGGGAGCACAGAATTGGTCAGCAGTAGATACCAAGTTGGACCAGTGCCAGGGAATTCTTCTGTCTCCTTCTGTACCATCACCAGAGCAGTGATGGAGGAATTCTTTTCACAGGCATTCTCACCAACCTGTCTATCACTGCCAGCAACAACCCCCTGACCCAGGGTCTGGAGGCACTGCTGAGCCCTCACTGCAGTCAAGGCCAAGCCCCTCCTGGGCTTTGGGCAGACGCCCCTCCCGTGCCCTCCAAGGCCAGAGCCCCTACAGCACCGTCACAGCCATGGATTCCCACCACTGGCAGGACTCACCACGTGCTTCCTGGGCCTGCCCCGGGGCCGCTTGCCCCTCTTCCGATTCTGCACTTCTTTTTCATGTTCCCTGAAAAAAGCAAGGATTAAGGACAATGTTTGCAGGGAAGAAAAAAATATCTGGGGAAACTGAGGCAGTCAGGGACTGGAGAGCATCCCTGTCTGCATCAGTAGCATTCCCACAGCTTCCAGCATCAGTGATGGACCACACAGCATTACATACCCCAAATCTGTGGATTTTCCAGTTTTTTGTGAGATTTATTGTTTTTCTGGTACAAGGGGATCAGGCAAAGGGAAGGATCATCCCTGGCCCTACTAAACCTCGCCTTGGTTATACCCCTGCAGAGCAGAGCTGAGCAGAGGAAAAGCAAATGCATTCCCTACAAACTCAGTGAGTTCCCTCCTTTGCTGGGCTCCTTCCATCTCTCCTGCACGTCCTGGTCTGGCCGTGGTGGCCCAGGCTGGAGGCCAAAGGTGGCAAAGCCAAGGTGCTCATACAGGGATGTTTCAGGTCACTCTTTCCTTTTAAATAGGACTGTGTTAAACTGTAACAAATCTGGCTGATTAAGTCCTGAGTCCTGTCTGCACTCACCACCAGATCCTAATCTTGAAAAAATGGAATCCAGAAACCAGTTATAATTGAATCCTATAATAAACTTTTATGATTTTTATTATTATGGAGCCAAAATACTTGGCAGCTCTGTGTCCGCTGTAGCCAGCTGGCTACTCTTTCCCCTCCACGTGTGATCCTGGGACATGAAGGCTGTGGAACAATTGCTGTTCCCAGCTTGGCTCTGGAGGAGCCATGGCCCTGACAGAGGACAGACACCATTTTGTTCAGCCATCCAGGTTGTTCACCCTGGAGAAGGCTCTAGGAAGACCTCAGAGTACCTTTGAGTACCTAAAGAGGCTCCAAGAGATCTGGAGAGGGACTTTGGACAAGGGCCTGGAATGACAGGACAAGGGGGAATGGCCTCCCACGGCCAGAGGGCAGGTTAGATGGGATATTGGAAAGAAATCCTTCCCTCTGAGGGTGGGGAGGCCCTGGCATGGGTTGCCCAGAGAACCTGTGACTGCCCCATCCCTGGAAGTGTCCAAGACCAAGTTGGATGGGGCTTGGAGCAACCTGGGCTGGTGGAAGGTGTCTCTGCCTATGGCAGGGAGTGGAATGAGATGAGCTTTAAGGTTTCTCCCAGTCCAAATCATCCTTTGATTCTGTGATTTTCTCTGTTACTCCCTCACCCTCCCAGAGCTTCACCCTCCAGAAGTTTGTTTGAGCCTTCCAAGCCCAGGCATTGTCTCCCCTTGGGGGTCTGTGGCTGCTGGACGGGGAGCCCCAGGTCTGTGCCAAGTGCTGCTGCTGCACCCAGAGCACAACTGGGCCACGAACCCTCGGCGTTTGTCCGGCCTGGGCAGAGCCGTCCAGGTGGACCTGGACTGGGACTCCAGGGACCAACAAAAGGGCCCAGCCACAAAGGGACCAGCCAGCTCCAGGCTGTTGTTTCCACAACTTCCACCGCACGCGCAGCCAATTAGAAGTTAATTAACTTTATAGTTTGCTTAGAAATATTTAGAGTTCGCTCACTTCTTTTGGAAAGCCAGGAGCAGCCGGGGGTCCAGGATGTTCTCTTCGGGCTCCCAGCTGTTGTGTCTGAAACAGAAGACACGGACTGGGCCAGAGCAGGGGGGCGACCCCCCCACACCATCCCCGGTACCGGCCCAGCACCGGGGGGTTCATCCAAGGACAACCGGGCCCGGCCTGGACCGGGGCATCCCCGCACCGGGGACGGGCACAGCCGGGGGGCGGGAGGGGGAGATCGGGGAGGGGGCGGCCACGCCGCCGCGGGGCGAGCCCCGCGCATCCCGGGGGAGCTCCGGTTTCGGCAGGGCGGGCGAGGGGCGCGGGGCCGGGGGGTGCGGGGGCTCTGGAGAAGGCTGGCCCGGCCCGGGGGTGGGAGCGGAGCCCCACGCGGCAGCGGGGAGGGCCGGGCCCGGCCGCGCTTATTTGTAAACAAAAGGAGCGGCGCGACCCGAACAAAAGCGGCCGGGCGGGCGGCACCCGCGCCCCGCCCCGCACCCCGCTCCGCACCGCATGGTTCCGCGATCCGCCCCGCACCGCGCAGCCCCGCGCCCCGCACCGCCCCGCTCACTTGGAGGACCAGCCTCGCCACTTGACCAGGTACTCCAGCTTGCCCTGCGAAGAGAGACGGGGAGAGGCGCGTTACCGGCGGCGGGGGGTGCGGGGGTGCGGAGGGGGACGGCGGGGACGGCGGGTCCCACCTTGCGGAGCCGCTTGCTGAGGATGCACTCGGCGGCGAAGACCTGCTCTCCCACGCTGCTCAGCTCCTCCATGGCCCCGGCCCCGCGCACACCCCCGCGCACACACACGCACACACAAGGGGAGCCCCCGGGCGCGCCCCCGACGGCGGCCGCGCGCGCTCTCACCCCCCCACATCCACGCGCGCCCCCCGGCACAATACAGCGGAGGGGCGGGGGGGGGGTCCCCAAATTCCCGACCGGCCAATGGGGAGCGGGGGGCGGGGCGATCCAGCGTGGGGGGTGGGGGGAGGCATTGTCTGCGGGCGACCCCTCCTCTTCCTCCCGCGCGGGGCGGCCGCTGCCCGGCCGGAGCGGGGACAATGGGGCGGCCCGGCCCGGGGCTTTGTTTCCCCGGGCAGCGCGGGGGGGGGGGTCCCCGGGCCCGGCCCACGGGGGCATCCCTCCGGTCCGACCCCACGAGGGGTCCATCCTGCGCGGACACGGGCTCCGAGTCCCCCGCCCGGGCAGCCGGGGTCCCTCCTGGGGACAAAGCATCCCGGGGCCGGGGCAGCCCCCACCGGTCCCCGCCGGGCCGGAGCAGGCGGCAGCAGCGCCGACACGTTTTCGTTCTACAAGAGTTGATTATAATAGAATAAAGGCTTTCCCTGGGTAGGGGCGGTTGTGTTAATGACCCTCGCGCGGTGCCGGCTCGCAGCCCGGTCCCGCCCGGCCCACGGTCCCTCCCGAGCCGCGCTACCGGGGGTGCGGCAGCACCGACCGCGCCGGCACCGCGCGCACCGGGGCGTGCGGGGCGGCGTGAGGAGCTGCTGCACGGCGGTTGTGCGCTGTGGGCGTGGAAGGATGAAATATGGTGCTTTACAGGCATGGAAGAAGATGAGTCAGCACCTCAGGGAGTTCTCCTCCGCGGGCCCGGAGCCTGCCGTTAACCGTGCGGGAGCCGCAGGGATATGAATTGCCCTCGCCCCTGGGTGCCCGCGGCGTGCAGGGACTGAGCGGGAGCCGGACGGGCCATGGGGTGTCCTGCGCGGGGCCTCGTCCGCACCCCGGGCACTGCCGCCTCCGGTAAGCGATGCCGGGTTTAGCGACGCCGGGCTTAGCGATGCTGGGCTTAGCGATACCGGGTTTAGTGGCATTGGATTTAGCGATGCTGGGTTTAGAAAAGCGTTTAGAGCTGCAGCGGGCGTGCTGGGCTGTCCCCGATGCGGGGGGAATGTCACCACAGTGGACCCCCCGCATGAGGGAAGGGGAAACCAGCCGCTTCATTAGGGAGTGGAGGTGACCCGGGGGCTGCAGGATGCGATGTGCCTGGGGTGCTGGGTCGATGCCGGGGGTTGTCCTGGGTCGAGCACTATCGCCTTTCGTTGTTTTCTTTGACAATTACCGTGGCCGTTCGCTGACCAGGAGAGCTGTAGGAGCATTGTTTTAGCCGAAGGTGACACAGAATTGTAACACAGCAACGCACTTTTTCTTTCTTTTGAGTGCATTTACCTTCCACCAGCTCGGCTCTTTGTGTGCGGCACCCCTTAGATTTTAGGAAAAAGCCCCGTGTGACCTCCCATCCTTGTGTGCCTGAGCTGTGCACGGACATTCTGGCATCACGGCGGCGTGGGCGCTGCTCAAGGGATGAGGAGCATGTGGGGCCCTCCTGGCTGCAGGGATTTGGCTCTGAGAGATGGACACTGTTGGGAATGAGCCCCAGTTCAGGTGACGCTGGGTGGGCTCCCCTCCCAGCTGTCCCTCTGTGCTGGAGTCCCTGTGCTCCCCACGAGGACACAGGGGTAGGGTTGCTGTTCTCTCCCCTCCCAGGGTGAGGAAGGGAAGGCTGGTGTGAGCGGGGGTGCTCCATCCCCTGCTCGCTGAGCTGGTGAGGGGCTGGAAGTCGGAAGTGGGAGCAGTCCTTGGTATTCAGGAGTCTTTGTGGACCACATGATCAGTGTTTGGGGGGCTGTGCTCACAGCTTTGTCCCTGGTCCCTCATGGCCAGCCCTGCACGGTGTCTAATACTGTGTAGCCCCCACACCACACATGTCTAGTTCCCATCTCTGCACTGATGGGGAGCTGAGGGTGAAAAGGGCTGTGCTGTTTCCTGGGCTGGAAATCTCCTTTCTGTCCCCAGAGGTTTACTGGGAACTGGTCCTGGGCAACCCTGGGCTACTGGGGGCTCCTTGCTTTATACCCCTGGCAGAGTGGGTCACTCGGTCAGCCAGAGGGGACCATCCCAGTGATGGAGCTTCCCTGGGCATCACTGGCTGGAGCTACCACAGGAGCTGCACTGCTTGGGGGGCTGACTGGGGCATGAGGAGATGCTCCCCCAGCTGCTGCCAAAGTTGTGGCTCCACCTGCAAGTGCCTTTAGGCTGAGTTCAGTGCTTCTGATCCCTGAGAGAGGCTTCACCTTCCCAGAGAAACCCAGGAACACACACTGAATAGCTTGGCCTTGTGTTCCCGCCAAGCAAAGTGACAGCGGGGCCAAAAAACTCACTAACCACCCAAGAAAACCTTTGGCATCTTAAAAATGAGAGTCAGACCCCTGAACTAACCTGGTGGAACATGATTTTGTAGCTTTTCCCAAGTACGTCAGACATGCCAGGAATGCTGTGCTTCCTGCGTTCTTTAGGTAGCGAGGGCTGGGGTTTGCTGTCAGAGGAAGGGACGGGGAGCCAAGTCCCCTTTGCCTGTTGAAGGGAGAAGGGCTGTGCTGCTCCCTGGACTGGGCCACGGTGGCCATGTTTGTTGTGGGCAAATGGTGGCTGTTTTCCCAAGGCATCAGCCAATTAAAGCACAGAGATCTGCATATCATTTGAGTACCACAGCCGGGTAGGGAGCTGTGCAGCTGCCAGGATGGGGTGGTCCCTGGCCACATGTGGGAATCATGTCTGGACCCCATGGCCACATGTGGGAATCATAGGGGCACGTGCCACCCCCAGACTGGGCATTTTGGGAGGCAGCAGTGTCCCTGCATACTGTGTTCCGTAAATAAATATGTGTCCCTGTATTTTTGTTGTTATCTTCCCATCCTGAAGCAGTTGGGACCCCTGGGCAGTGAGCAGCTTCCCAGTGCAGGAAAAAGAAAGGGAAGCAAATGGTGTGGAAATGCATGGCAAATTGGGATGCAATACACAGCGGGGCTCTCCCTGCCGTGTGACCCCCAGCCCGGAGAGGGGGGCAACGGGGAATGAATTATGTGGGAATGGGAGGGCGGGGGGAGATGTGGGGATCAGGCAGTGGCTGTGTCTGGACAAGGCCAGGCTGGACTTTGAGCTTTGTCATCGGGAAATGTTTGGTGGAAATGTCCCACGGTACCAGTGCACAAGGTGTGAGGAGCAGTGGGAAAGGCTGGCAAAGACTCAAAGGACATGCAAATTTTGACAGTTTTGGATTTTCCTGGGAAGAGGCTGGGCTAGAGATGGCTTCTGGGCTGCGGATCAGAGGGGCAACAGCCAGTTTAGGCTGTCACAGCTCAGTGCATCCGTGGGGTTAAACCTCCTTGCACCCCCGGGGGAAAGGATCCATCTCACCCATCTGGTCTGGGACGTTGGAGCATTCGTCATCCCATTCGTCATCCCGGAGCGTTTTGTCGGGGGCAGGAGGGGACCAGGAGATTGCAGTGTGTGACATGGATCTCCAGGGCATCACTTGGAGCATCCCTGTGCCTTGTGGTGGGTGCTGGGGATCCCCCGGGCTCGGCGGCTGCCGGAGATGGTTCCCAGGCTTTGTCCCGCAGGACCGAGGAGCGAGTCCCTCTCCGGGGGATTGATGGCCCCGGGGCAGCGGGCGGCTCTGGGCGAGCGGCTGGTGACTGCGGGCACCACGGGTTTTGGGAGGTGCTCTGAGCGGGGGCTTCACCGTGAGAAGCTCCCACCGCCAGTGCCGGGATCCCGGGAATGCCGGGATTCCGGGAATGCCGGGCTGTGAGCGCGGCTCGGAAGCCCCCGGCCGCCGGCTGCCGGTACTGCACCGGGACACCGGGACACCGGGACACCGGGACACCGGGACACCGGGACACCGGGACATCGGCACGGCACCGGGAGAGAGGCGGGGGGACGGAGGAGCAGGTCCGGGTCTCAGAGGCACAGAGATCGAACGATGCTCCGTGCTGGAAATGCATCAAGACCAAGTACTGTGTCCAGTGTTTTATGTCCTGCCACTCCACGTGAAAACAGCCACACCGAGGTGTGTCCCATGGCAAACCCTGTGATTTCAGAAGCAATGGAAACCTTCCTGCAGGGGTATGGCAGAGTTCAGTGTTCCTCCAGGACAGTCCCTTCCTCACTGCAGTTAGGAGGACATTCTCTCCTGTGAGGGTGGTGAGGCCCTGGCACAGGTTGCCCAGAGAAGCTGTGGCTGCCCCATCCCTGGAAGTGTCCAAGGCCAGGTTGGATGGGGCTTGGAGCAGCCTGGTGTAGTGGAAAGGGGACTTAAAGTGAGATGAGCTTTAAGGTCCATTCCAACCCAAACCATTCCATGAGTCTGTGATCCTGCTCCACACCCACTGGAGCACCCTGAGGACTACTGGCATGGGGGCATATGGAGCCTGGCACCACTGGATTCTGAGCTCTGCAGACTCTGCTGGGATCTCTGGGATATCAACGTCCCAATGGAGCTGGCTGCCTCCTCCTCTAAAACGGGCATGGATGTGCTGACCTGCACAGAAAGTCCCAAGGTCACCAGCAGGATAACTGGGAAGGTTTCTGTGCACTGCTGTCATTAATATCAATGTCAATGGTGTGCACAGCACTGGCCACGCTCCCCTTTCAGAGCCTCCCGCTGCCGCCCTGACCCCCACCCCAGCACGGCTTCAAGCCAAACATTTTCTTCCTGTTTTTCTGAGGGTGCGGCTCTTGTTTCATCTCGTTGGGTGAAGCTGATACAGTGAGTGAGTCTCTATGGCAACAGATGTTTATCGAGCCCCTGAGATGAGGCACAGGGTTGGGGAAAGGCACCACAGCATCTGGGGTGTGTCTGGGGCTGCTGGAATGCCATGCTGGAAGGGCCAGAACTGGGCCTGTGGGATGGGGGGTGTCCTGCTGTCCCCTAAGCCGCAGCCTGGCTGAGGGATCCTGGGCTGCTTCCTGCAGAGGGAAGTTTGGATTTGTATGAAGGCCTTTTGCCTCAGCCCTGCTGTGGAGAGGTCCTGTGAATCTGGCACAACCAGATGGGCTCTGCACAGCTCTGGGGTTTGGCAATTGCAGGGCTGGGAGTTTGCTGTGAGCTGGGGGGGTCCTGGCCCTGGTACGGCCACATTCCCTGTCTCTCCAAAATACATCACCATCCCCCCCAGAGCTCCCAAGAGGTAACTCAGCTGCAGATGGGGCAGGTCTCAGGAGTGCTGCCCTGGTGCAGTGTGAGCAGGCCCATCCTGGCTGTGGGTTTGGAGCTCAGGGGTGCATAGGTGGCATTTCTCATTTTTGTCCACAGCCATAAGGGACAGAAAGACAAGTAGGACAATGCTGAGGGTGACCAGGGCTCTTGGAGCAGGGGCTGGAAGCGCTGATTGACTTTGGGATGCCTCTGAGGCTCCCAGGCCAGGTGGCTGCCTTGACTAGAGCCAGGCTGGTGCCATGGCCAGCCCAGCACTGTGGCCAGCAGTTCCACAGACACACAGTACCCGGGGACACCCCCCGTCTGCCCGAGTAGGAGTCCTTCCAGGGGTCCTTGGGGTCAGTTACCTGATGGGGGTTAGAAAACTCCTCCCCAGCATCCCAGAACGAGAGCAAGTCCCAGCATCAGCGGCAGGTTCTTGGCAGGAGGTGGAGGAGCACCCGAACCTGCAGGGCCGGGAGGGGGGGTCAGTGGCAGCCCTGCCCCGGGGGCAGCACCCCCGTCCCGGTGCCGGGGACACGGTGACCCCCGCCCGGTTACCGAGCCCGGGGGTCCCAGCGGCGGAGGGGGCGGCCGGAGCGGCGGCGACCGCCAGGTGTCGCTGTTCCCGCGGGAATCCCGGCGGAGCCGCTCCCGGTGCCCGGTGCCCGGTGCCCGGTCCCACTCCCGGTGTGAGTTCCCAGTGCCTGCCGCTGCTCCCAGTGCCCACTCCCGGTGCTCACTGATGCTCCCAGTGCTTGCCACCACCCCCGCTGCCCATTGCCGCTCCCGGTGTCTGTTCCTGTTCCTGGTGCCCACTGACACCCCCGGTGCCTGCTGCTACTCCCGGTGCCCACCTTCGCTCCCAGTGTCCTCCGACCCTCGCAGCATGGGCTTGGTGACCTCCAGGGAGCCGTCGTGGGGCTCAGGGGTGATGCCCAGCAGCTCGCAGAGGAGGGCGTAGACGTTGACGCTTTCGAAGGGCTCCACCACCAGCCCCTTCTTAAAGGCCGGTCCCACGGCATGGAAGATGGTTTTCATGTTCATGTCCTCGTTGTTGAAACCATGTTCCCCTTTATTGAACTGGACCTTGATCCTCTGGAAGGGAGAGTGAGGATGTGAGCACCCCAACCCCTCCACCCCCAGCACGGCCCCGGGGGCAGCAGCACTGCTGGGTGCCCCCGTGTCTCCTGCCTCACAAACGCCGTTCTGCTCCTGCAGGGTTTGATGGTCTGGTTGGTTCCTTTCGGTTTTGGAGGCTGATCTATTAGTGTTATACTCTGCAGCAGCTGGAGGTGCCCTCAGACACCCCTCTCAAGCAATTACATCCTGCAAGTTGCCTCCCTAAACATCAGCACACCCAGATTTTGTTGTACTGAGGAGCTTCCGTTGGACCTTCCCTTCATGCCAGGCTAGGAGAGGATCCTGACACAGAGATTTGCACTCATGCAAGTCCTACCCCAAGGCTTCTGGACATTTTATCTTCTCAACAGCAGAGAAGATCTTTACACAAAGAGCTTGAATTTCAATCTGTTTTTAGGGAGACCAATCAGCACAAAGGCCTAAAGCTGGGTGAGTGCTGGGGTGCTGTGAGAGGAAGAGGAGGAGAGAGGCTCATCCCAAAGGACAGTAGGATATGGCTGTGCATACACCTTACCCCGTGGATCACATATCCTGGATCGCTGTACAACACGAGTGGGGTGATCCGAGGATGGTTGGCATAGTGGAATTTCTTCGGAAACTCTTCTTTCTTGTACACGTGCAGGTTCGGGTGGGCGTTTTTCAGGACTGAGTACACATGCTCTAATCTCCCTTCTTTTGGCACCAGGAGTCCATTTGGTCCATAATCTAAGAGTTCAAAGTCGATGTCTTGGAATGTGAAGTTGTTTATGGTCCGGATGAGAATCTCGTTGGTCTTTATGACGGTGTCCATGCCGTGGTCAGACGTGATGATGAGGTTGAGGTTTGATTCCAGGTCACTTTCCCGGATACGCTGCCTCAAGTAACCGACGGTTCTGTCCACCTGCTTGATCATGTTTTTCCTCTCTGTGGATTCAGGGCCAAACTTGTGTCCTGAGGAGTCTGGCTCTCCGAAGTAGAGTGCGATGAAGTCGAGGTTGTCCACTGTGAACCATTCCATGACCGTGTCAATGTTCTGCCTCCAGTTGGTTTCGTTGCTGTAGCTGAATATGGCAGGCTCCACCAACTTCTTGTTCACTTCTTCCCCTTGGTATTTTGCTCTTCCTCCGGGGAAGTAGACAGAGCCTGTCTTCAAACCCTGTGAGTGGGGACACTCCATAAACTCCCCCGAAATTGCTTGGCAGTGTCCCTCCACCTGTCAGTGCAGCTACGTCCTAATGAGATTTTTTTGCTCATTGCCAATTAAAAGTGATTAACTGAAAGCACTGCCCTGTCACACTGGTTTTCTCACTGTGTCAGTAACACCAGTTAGAACTTTGGAATCAGTGACCCCTTTGCAGCTTGCATGGGCTCTCTGGTTCTTGATCATCAAGACTTTAAGTTGTGCTTTGTTGAAATCAGAGAAGGCATTTTGGCAGGTAAATACGGGCAAAAGGTATATGTCTTGGGCCAGGTCTCAGGTCCTGTCTTAAAGCCAGATTCAAAGCCTGCTGGGCTTGCTGCAGGCCCCAGGGAAGAGGGGACTGGGCCCCAGGGCTGTCCTGGGTGTGCCCTGAGGTGTATGGAACCCCTGGACTCAGGATGTTCCCTGAGGAACTGGGGCTGAGGCTTCTTTAAACAGGAACAGTATAACCTGTTTCATTAATGTCTTAATAAAGCTGAAATGCATCTATTATTTTTTGCTATTTTTAATAGAACTATCATAATTATTCCTGCCAGTGTCTGGAGATTTCTGTTTTTTGCTGGTCTAATTAGCCTGACATTCTCGGGGAGGCTGGGAACTCACAACCACCAGGGATAATGGCTTGCCTGTAGCTTTTCCTGCAGGATGGCAGGTGGGGTGGGTCTGTGCAGGGTCAGTGTGTGTGAGGAGGTGCCTCACTTGCCTGTCTCTGGGCAGTGATCCAGATGGGCAGGCTGCCGTTGTCCCACCAGCTGCTTATGCCTTGTGTGGTGTAGTAGGGCAGCTTCACACCCGTGGTGGTGTTGAACCACATGTTGTGGACCACCCCGTGGTTCTCCAGGTATCGCCCTGTGGGAGAGACGAGGGGCAGGGGGTGAGCCAGGCTGTGCTGGGCAGGTCTCTCCCCTGCGCTGGGTGATGGGCTGCCTTGGGTCAGTGGGGACCTTCGGCCTCCCCCTCCCACCTCTCCCTTTGCCCCTTCCTCCCACTGCCTCATACAAAGTGGGGTCCTGGGGCAGGGGAGGAGGTGCTGTGGGAATGCCACCTCCCATGTGCATGGGTTGGTATCTGGTGGGTCTCACCTGGACCAAGCCAGGCACCGGTGCCACCTGCAGTTTCTCCTGCCCTCTCCGCACGGGCAGGATCTGTTATCCCATGTTTACCTAAACCCACGAGGTCAGTGAGCAGGAGAAGTTCCTGTCAGAAAGGAGAGATTTGCACTTTGACTCTTATATTTTGTGCTATTTTTATTATACTGGTGCCAAGGACTGCGCAGTCCCTTCTGCGTGACGTCCCCGTCCTCCCTCATGTTGATGCTGCCTCCCTGCCTTTGCCTATCAGCAGTTTTCATTAGCATGCTCCACTCTTTTATGCCAAGGTTATTAATTAAAATCTTAAATAAGATTGGCTCCAAAATCGATTCTTCAGGAATTCCCCTGGTGCCCTCCCTCCAGCTTGACAGTCACCTCTCAGCATCCCCTGCATCCTCTTCCCGTAGCCCCTCAGTTCCCCACGTTACAGATTTTGTACTAATCTTCATCTTCTCTGTCTTAACTAATGATTTCCCATGTGGCACTGTATCAAATGCATTACTGAAGTCCAGAGAGATTAAATTTAGAGCATCTCCCTTGTTTAAAAAATAATTTATCTTGCCAAAGGAGGCTATCGGGTTGGTCTGGCACTATTTACCTTTGATAAATACAGGTTCAGTTCATGGAATCCCAGAGTGGTTTGAGTTGGGAGGGACCTTAAAAACCATCCGATTCCACCTCCCTGCCACGGGCAGGGACACCTTCCACTAGACCAGGCTGCTCCAAGTCTCATTCAACCTGGTCTTGAACACTCCCAGGGATGGGACAGCCACAGCTGCCACAGGGCCTCACCACCCTCACAGGGAAGAATTTTTTCCTCCTACCTAATTTAAATCTACCATTTTTTCAGCCCTTGCCTTTTCTCTGCTCTAAAGCTCTGTGTGCTGCTGGGTTTGGAGCTCCTGACAGCATGTCCTTCACTGATGCATAAGCCTTGACTTTGCCCTTCCCCAGCCCTCCTTGCAGCTCCTCTGGCTGGGCTACTCACCGGTCAGCAGCGTGAAGTGGCATGGGCTGGTGAGGGTGATGAAGGGAGGAGTCATGTACTTGGCCTTCACCCCATCTGCAGCCATAGTGTCCAGGTAGGGGGTGTCCACGTCCTGGTCGTAGTTCCACCGAAAACCATCAAAGGACACGAGGAGGAGTTTGCTGCGGTTGGGTGCCTGCTGCAGGGGGATGCATCTTGCCAAGGAGAGGGCAGCAAACAGCAGCCCCAGTGATGGCAGCATCTTCACGCCCTTGAATGGGAATAGCCCAGATGCCTGGAGAGCTCACATTAATATGTGTGGGATGGGACTAAGTTCAGTCCTTATCTAATCTTGCAGTTGCTGATGGGGTGCATGGCTTCAGCCAGCACTTCGTATCAGAGCCTCTCTGGTTGTGTCTCACTGCAGTAGATCAGCTTAAATTTCCTGATGGGTCAAACACCAAATCTGCCTCTTCCATCAGAGGCAGTGGGTGCTGTGTTGGTGTGCATGAATGGGAAGGATTGCTGGTGTGGTGGGAGGCTGGGAACTGGCCTGCACTGGCGCAGGTCCCCACTGCCATCCCTCTCAGCCCACTGTGGTGTCCTTTCCCCACTCCTGGCTCTCGGTGCCCTGCCCTGTGCTCAGCAGTTTGGCCTCACAAGGCGACTCACCCCCCCAAGGCTGCTCATCCACCTCAGGATGGGGGCTCAGAGAATCAGGGAGGAGCTTGGATTTACCCAGGGTTCTCCAGTGTGGCTTTGTGGAGCTGAACACTGGGGAAGGAGGATCTTCCCTGGATCCTGGCCATGCATCAACCCCCAGAGATGCTCCAAAGGGTGACCCCAGCTCTGAAGCCCCTGTGTCCCATCAGTCCAGCTCCCACTGCCCAGGCTC
This sequence comes from Corapipo altera, assembly GCF_003945725.1. Classification (NCBI taxonomy): domain Eukaryota; kingdom Metazoa; phylum Chordata; class Aves; order Passeriformes; family Pipridae; genus Corapipo; species Corapipo altera. The sequence continues at coordinate 495,541 of NW_020885011.1, read as the reverse complement.
TGTTGCTCGCCATGGTGACCCTCATCCACGTACAAACTGCTGAGCTTCACCCTATCAGCATCCCATGTTATCAATATCTGCTGGTTTATGGCTTCTCTGGGGTTTAATCATTGCTGACAACTCATTTCTCAGCAGAACTGAGTTTAAGGCATTTGTAGAGTTATGTAACAGAGGTTGCCCTAGTTCCCTGGGCTCTGAACTCCCAACCTTTATGTCTTTGCTGATGTCCCTTTGCTCAGGTCCAGATTTATTCCTCGGTGCTTTGCATCCCCTCCTCGCCAAGCAGAGCCATCTCCACCAGTTTCCCCAGCACTGGATGGGGTCATTTCTTGGTGTTTTTCTCCAAGGCTGAGCTGGGCAGAGGAGTCTCAGGCACATGGGTTTGTCCTTCCTGGATGAATGACAGTCTCTTTGTAGCCCTGAGCATCCCGAGTGTTCCCATCTGGACCAATTCCTCGGGGTGCATCAGCATCTCTTTGCCTGTGTGTGTTTCCCCGGTGTGACACAGGATAATCTTTCAAGGGCACTGTGAGTGGTCCAAGCATTCCCACCAGGGACCTTGTGGCAAACACCAGCTGGGAGTGCAGCCTTGGACATTCTGTTTGCAGGCAGTGGAAACGCTGGGATGGATCCTGCCCTGTGCCTCGAGCCCTGAGCCAAACCCTTCTGCTAATGGAGGGCGTCAGTGTTGGACTGATGGCAGCCCAGCACTCTTCTCTGCCAGCCCAGCACCCCTCTGTGCCAGTCCAGCACCTTTCTCTGCCAGCCCAGCACTCCTCTCTCCAGCCTGACGCTGCTGTTTACTCAAGGAACTATTTTTTATCAGTGCTGTGGGTCCGATATTGTCCTTCATCGAGGACAGAGGCTCCTGGCAGAACTGAGGGTTTAAAGGGCTCACATGATAAAGATATTATCATTTACTAAGTTCGTGGAAATTCCTATATATTCAGTGTGTTGTTCCAAGGTGGGTCACCAAGTCCCTGTGCCACTGCTAACAGCACGGGAAGGTCCTGATAACGTATCGTGTTCATCGGCTCTGCTGGGAGGGAAGAGATGAGCTAGAAGGAAGCACTGCACTAATCTCCAAGGAATATTTGATATCAGGAGTGTTTCAAAGCGTATTTTGATATTGGGTATCTGAGGAGCACAAGGCACTGATAAAGAACATCACCTTTGGCCGTGCTGCCTGGGGACACTGCCAATCCCACCCGAAACGGCTGATTTGGCACTAACGATGCCCCAGGAGCTCCTTCCGTGTGCAGATGTGCCCCAGGGGCTGGGGGTGTTCTGGGCCCACCATGTCCCTGCTCAGCATCCTCCAGAGCACGGGCTCCATGCTGACAGCATTGATGCTACATCCTTGGAAACACTCCTGAGAACAGGAATGAGCTCTGGGGGCATCACCAGGTGTCAGCCTCAGCAGCTCAGTGGGGACCATGGTCCCTGCTAAGCACATTGGGGCTGACACTGTCCATCCTGCACTTGTGCACCAATTAACTCCGTGAAGACTGATGAAGGGGCTAAAAAATATAGACCACGAACCCAGAGAAGTTACCCACCAGTGGAAGTGCCCCACTCAGGGGCCCAGCCTGATTCCAGCCTTTGGAAAAAGCGACGTGCTCAGCACCCCACGGGCAAACACACAGCTCCCTGGGGTGGGTGGACACGTGGGCAGTGCAGGACAGTGCCAGGGAGCAGTTTGGGCAGGCAGGGGCTGGGCAGGTTTCCTTCTTTATTTTTTCATTTTCAGAGGGATAAACCTCCTGTGCCAGGACCTTGTGGCTAAAGCTGCCCCGTGAGCAGAACAGGAGCACTGCACCTGGGGGGTCTGGGGTGACGGTGGGGGAGGTACGTGGAGCTGCTGGGGATGGGATGCACCTGGGACAGGGGGGTGAAGTGATGTGTGTCATAACAGCCCCGAGGTCAGGAGCAGAGCAGCACTGACAGGGCACTGGATGGAACCAGAAGCAGTCCTGGACTTGGCCCGAGCCCTGAAGCAGATGGAGGGAGGAAGGTGCTCCAGCCAAGCAACTTGGAAAGGTTAGAAAAGAGGAAGGAGGTGGGAGAAGAGGCTTTGAGTGCCGCGGGGGGGCTCCTTGGGCAGGACGTGGATGCCGGTACCGGCGAGCAAGAGTTTGGGTCTTACCCCCGGGAAACTGCTCCCTTGTTGCTCCCGGGAGTCCTGGATCTGCGGGAGCTGATGAGGCAGTGCGGTGTCCCTGCAGACCTGGGGGGCCGTGACGCTCTGAGTGGTACCTGCCACGGGCCGGAGCCGCGGTGCCGCCGAGCGCGGGGGGGGCTCGGAGGGACCCCCGGGAGGGACCCCCGGGAGGGACCCCCGGGACCCCCCCAGCGCGTCCGTGCGCCGGCCCGGCCGCCAGGTGGCGCTGTGCGGCCGCGGCGGGGGGACCGGGGGGGAACCGGGATCGGGGATGGAGCCCGAGCCCCGCGCGCCGGGAGCATCTCCCGGGATCGGGGATGGGGTTTCATCCTCGGCGGGACAAGGGGACTCACCCCGGGGAGGGACTCCGGGGGACAGCCGCTTTCCATCCCCTCCCGGGCATGCACGGTAGCTCTGCCTCGAGCACAGGGATGGAAACCTCTGAGCCAGCTCTGCGTCTGCACCTGGTCCCCGAAGTCTCCTCACGCCGCTCCTCCCTGCTGGCTCTGGGCCAATCGGGCTCTGGCCGTCAAGTTTTGGCGAGTGTGGGAAGGGACTAACAGGGGTCAGGATTGGGAGTGACAGCCTTGGAGCACAGAGCTGGAGTTCAGCACCAGGGTCAGGCTGGCTGGAGGAGCTGGGGGTCTGATGGAGCCCGGGGAGTGTCTCAGCGGCAGCACTGTCAGAGCCCTGCAGGTTGTGCCCACTCACTGTCTGCCTTCCCCAGTGCTAAATTTGCTCATGGGTTGAAAATCAAGCCTCTCTCCTGAGGAAGCCCCGTGTGTGGTGATTCAGCCACACGCTGGCACCGCCCGGACGGGCTCCAGGCTGGGTCAGGGAAGCACTGGGACATCGCTCAAGGTTGGGGCCTGGGCAAGCCCTGACTCAGCAGCAGCTCTGTTTACCTGGGCTGGTGCAACCCCTTCTTGGGAGGGTGACCTCTTTGCTGTCTAGTTTGAGCTTCTTTCATGTGAGGGTCCTTGGGGAGCAGTCCAGCCAGCGCTCAAGGTGAGCAGAGAGGCAAAAGGACAAGAGCAGGGCGTAAAACCCTGTCTCTTGCTCTCTGCAGCCAAGCAACGTCCCTGGAGGATGACGAGGGGCCCAAGCCCCTTCTTTGCTCTGGCATCATCAGTCCCATTCCCTGGTGCTGAATACTCATGTCCTGCCCAGGGTCCATGGTGCTTCCCAGGGCTCAGCACGAGACTCCTCAGCAGCCCATGTCCTGGGCTCCTCTTTCTGTTCCCTATTGGGGTGTGAGACCTGTAGAGCAGGTCAGTCCTGCCTTGTGGGCACAGCCTGGCTCTGTGCTCCACTTGGGACCCTTCCTCTGCTGCTCAGTTAATCCTGGCATCGACCACTCCATCTGACCCGTGGCTCTTCCTCAGCTTTCTTAGCTAATGGCTGTGTCTGCCTCCCATTGATCCTCAGCTGTAGAGCTCATTGATTAAGTACATTTCTTATTACACTTAATGGTATTTTACCCCTCTCTGTGCTTCCCTTGTGCCAGATGCTCACCCTGTGCCTGCTGGGAGGAGAATTCCTCTGCCCAGGGAAATGTCTCCCCTCTGTGCTGGCCCTGCTCTCCTCCCCCAAGCCACCACACTGACTGCTCTTCTTCCTCTTCCCCTGCCTGCCTCTTCCTTCTGGCCCAAGGCAATCCCTTTGCCTGCTGTCTTCCTGTTCTTTGATCCCTGGTCCCTGCTCCCATGCAGGGCTGATTTGCTCCCATGCAAAGCAACGAGGCAGCTGCAGTTCCTGAAGTGGCACAGCCCTGCCAGGGTGAGAGGTGCTGGCCAGGGCACTGTGTTCTCCCCATACCAACACCTCCATGCTCACCACACGCTCCTCACTCTGTGCCTCACCTCCTTTCAACTCTCTCACATGCATCATTCAGAAGCCATAACATTATTGGGCATAAAATATTTACTTAACTGAGCTTTTTGCAAATATTCCCCTCCATTATTTTCCCTCCTTTTGGGAGCAGACACTGCTTCTCCTGTGCTCTCAAATGGCTTTTCTTAAATAATACAACAAGAACATATGAACACCCAGTAGCCTTTTCCTTTCTCCTGAAATACCGATAAATATAACGGTGTCACCAATCCATTACAGCCACAGCAGGGCTGTGCTTGGGAACACCCAGCAGCACAGGCCCTGCCTGCGGAATTGCTGGGAGCAGGACAGGCAGGGAAGGTGCTTGGGGAGGGAGCAGAAATACAGGAGGAGATCTGACATGATGCAGAGTATTAATATTAATAAATGTTCCTTTCAGAAGGGACAGCTGAAGCTTTTCAGAGGCAGTGCAGGAACGAGCACTCCCAGTCTGATCCCTACTAAGATGCTGGGACAAATGCTCAAAACAAAATTCCTTCCAGCAGGGAAGTGGCTGGTTCTGGGGAGGCCAGCCTGGGGCACGGGGTGCCAAGGGATGTGTCCCATCTGAGTGGGACATGGGGTACCAGGGACGTGTCTTGCTGCAGGCACCAGGATGGGCAGTCCTTGCCATCTCCTAAAGAACAGGATATGGAATTTTGGGAGCTTGAGAAAGCCAGGGAGGGAAGGTGTTCTTAGAAGTAGATGTGTGTAAGGGTTGACTGATGAGCATGTTCTTGCCACATATGAAGGCACATTCCCAGCTGCTCCTGCCGTGGACTGGTGCTTGGGTTCTGGGGGACTCTTCTCACAGAGGGTGCCAGGCTCGGTCTGTGCCCTCTGTGAAATTCTCCACACTCATGGGAGCCACAGCTCCAGTGTGAGTGGCTGGGGGGCAAAATGGCAGGTGTAGGTTTCCAAATCAAGTAACACCAATGAGAACACACAAAGCCATGACACCGAACTTTAATTTCATATTCCTACTCAGGAAAAGCGACCTCACGGCGCTGTGGGTAGTTCAGTGAAAATGCCACCTCTGAGCCTGTGTCAGTCAGATCAGGCAAATAGCTTGTTAGTCATTATTAGGGAGGAGACCAAAAGGAAGCGGGTGGCAGCGTGTGCTGGAGTGCTCTGGGCTGTGCCACAGTGCCAGTGCTGCGTGGGTTTGGTGGCCCAGTCACAGACAGGAGGGAGTTGAACTAAGAAAGTACAGAGAAGGATGACAGGGCTGAACAAAGGCACGAGTAGCTTTGTGTGAGTAGGACATAATAAACTGAGACTCTCTTGGTTAGAAGAGATAATAGAGATGATTGAGGATAGTGTTCTTTAAATTCAGGAGTGGTTTAAAGCAATAGGAAATGGATATTTACTAGTTCCCATAAATAGGTGGGATCAAGTGAAACAATCAGGGAACAGGTTTAAAACCTAAATAGAAGAGGGATTGTCTTTGTCACACGTGGAGCTGGGCACCCCAGGGCAATTCGGGGCCCTGCTGCAGTTAGAGCAGCTCACAGAGGATGGATGTATTAGCAGTGGTCAGGGAATGCCAGGCCTGGCACAGGGAGGGCTTGGGCAGAGCGGTGAGAGGAGCTCAGGCAGGTCCTGGGAGCCTGAGCTGGGACACCTTCACCTGCTGCCAACCTGGCCTCCCATCCCATCCTGGGTGGAAGAGTGTACACGGGGGTTGAGTGCAGCTCCACAGATGGTGGGCAGCAGCTGGGGAGCTCTGACCTGCAGTGGGGCCAGGCTGACACAGCTCAGCACACATAGTCCTGCTGCTCTGTCATTCCCTCTCCCGTAGAAATCAGCTGTGAGCATCCCTGGCCCTGCCCGGGGCTGGGCTGGCCGTGTTGTCAGCTCACCCCGCCTTGGGACGTGCCTCTGTGTCACCAAGCACCGTCTAAGCGTTTCCCTGTTCCAGGCAAGCGAACGGCCCTTTCCCTGTAATGCCGGCAAATCCCCGCTCCTGCGGAGCCGTTAATTGATTTCCCTTCCCAGCGCTCCCGCCCGGGGCTGTGCCGACACCCGCCTGCCCGCGCCCTCCCTGCCCGCGCTGCCGTCAGCGCCCGCGACAGCCAGATCCTGAAATTATTGATAAACACTCATTGGGGCTGGAGCCTGGGAAATTGCCAGCAACCCCAGCGGGTTTCTCTCTTGCCAGCATCATTTTTCTTGATGACAGCATGTTCCGAACTTTGGCAGGGAGGGGGCAGGGCCTCCTGGTAACTTTTTTTTTGTTTTTATGCATCGGTAGTTTTAAAAGATCCCTGCAAAAAGGAGCAGAGAGGCTGGGGAGCTGGTGTCTGCAGTTATCTCTGCCCTCCAGCCTGGCCCCACAGATCCCTGTGCTGGGCTGGATTCTGCTCGGAGCTCTGCCCTCACAGGTCAGCCCTGCTCCTCCATCCCATTCAGTGCCTCTGCAGGTTCAGGAATTCTTGATTCCAACGTCAGGGATCCCTGTTTCTTCCTGCAAATCCTCTGCTCCCGCAGAGTGTTACCCCGTGCCATGGCATCCACACAGGCAAGGACACTGGGCCGTGGTCTGAGCAGGGAAAGGAGCCGGCGTTGGCACAGCGGTGGGATCAGGATATCCCTCTCCAGAGCCAGGGCAGTCCTTGTCACCACGGAGCCTGGCTCTGCTCCTGCCCTCCCAGAGGACAAATATCACCTCTCACACCTCCTACAGCTGGTCTGATCCCAGCCAGGCTGTGGAATTCTCCCTCCCCGCTCACACAGCACATACAAATGCACACGAGCGTTGGGTCCATCACTGGGGCTCGTTCTGCAGCTCGGAGCATTTTTCTCTCCGCGAGCTCTGCTAATTAGTGGGAGGTTGTGGTTCAGGAACAGAGGGAAATGTCCTTCTGTGGTTCTGGCACTAGAAATAATTGAGCCATTTTTCACCTATGGCCAATCTAATTCTGTCCACATCTTGATTTTTCTCTTAATAGCTTGGGGATGCTGTTGGCAGCCGTGGGATTCACAGCCATGTCCAGAGCTTTTCAGTAATCACCCGGATTTTGTGTTCTCTTGCTGACTGGTCACTTGTTTCTTCTTAGTTTGTGCTTCAGCTCCTCCAGGGATGGGAAGGAGCTGCGTTTGCCTCTGCACCAGTGTTCCCCACCCCCTTTCCTGGGGCAGCAGTGCAGGATGGAGCACCTGGTGTGGTTCCTTCGTGGGCATCCCTGGAACCATCACCAAGGCCTGGCCCATGTCCCCTTCCCATCCTGTCCCAACTGCAGGCAGTGCTTCCAGCACCCTGGGCTCTCCACACCCTTCCCTCAGCACATAGAGCATGTCCTGTGGTGGGTGAGGAAGGACAGCAGCTTCCTGATCCCCCACAGTGTGGGAAGCAGCCCCAGTCCTGCTGCTTCCCCAGCTGGGCAGCCCCACCAGCAGTGGTTCAGGGGGCTCCAGCCCACTGCCCCTGTGTGCAGGGCCAGCAGAGACCTGGGCATGGGCACCGCCGGTGGCTCCACCGGAGGGGCTGATCTGGCTCAGTGCCCAATGGGCACGTTCTGGCACCCCAAAACCAGCCAACACCCCATGCCAGCTGTCATGGAAATTAGGAAGTGTGTCTGCTGAGCCCCCTCGGTGCAGGTTCCCAGTGGTCCACACAGCAGAGTCGGGGCAGGAGCAGCTCTCAGGAGGTGGCTGAGGCTCTGGGGGTGCCGGTGCTGTGCCGGTGCCGTGTCAGCTGCCAGCCAGCCCGGGAAAGTGAAGATGTTCACAGCAAACTGAAAGGTGTGATTTATCAGTGCCAGTCCCCAGAGGCTCAGGGCCTGTCAGGCACCAAAAAATCCCATCCATCACAGCGGGGGGATGAGCTGCCTCTTTTTCTTTTGGTGGGCTTTTTTGCCATTTTGTTTCTCCCTGAGTGCTGGAGCTGTGAGGGGCAGTGCTGGGGCAGGGGAAGGGCAGCAGCCTGAGAGCCAGCCCTGGGCAGGGGACTGGGGCTTGTGAGCTGTGGGGATGGATGATGCTGCTCACCTTCCCTGCGTTATGGAAACCTCTCTCCTCCGCCACGCGTTTCAGGGGGCTGTGGCCTGTGCAGGGAGGTCTCCATCCTCTCAACCAAGAAGGGGCTCAGCCATCCCCACCAGCTTCCCCCTGTCCCTGCGTTTGTCCCCGTCTGTCTGTACATGTGTGTGTGCATCTGTGTGCAGATCTGATTGTTTGCTTCGTTCTAACATTTTCCTTTCCCAATGTTTATGGGCCATGGGATTGGAAGTGAAGCATTACTTAATTGCTGTCAGGCAAGAAGATGGGTTATAAAGTTGCCAAGGGAAAAAATAGCTCACTCTGGGGTAGATGCGGGGGAGCAGGGCTGATGAGGAGAGGAGGGAGTGGAAGGCTGGAGGTGGGAAGAGATGAGGGGGGAGAAAGAACAAAATGGGATCGGCAGGCAGAGAAGGAGCTGGCATGGGAAGGCAGCTGCTGGGGCAGCAGGAGTGAGGCCAGTCAGGGATGTGCTGGACAAGGGTCAGCCTCCCTTGGGGTTTCTGCTGTGTCCCCAGGATGGTGGCATTTGCCTCCTCATGCCACAAGTGGGGCTGCTGGAGCCCTTTGCAGAGGGAAAAGTGGGAGAAGGAATCACTCCTTGTCCTCCCCATCGTGCCTGCCCCCCTCCCTCCCCACTGCTGGAGCCTCCTGGCTGCCACCGCTCCAGTTCCAGGCTCTTTGCTTGCAGCCTTCTTCATCTGCATCTCTTTCTTGTTTCCTTCATTATCTCCCCAGTCTAACCCTGCACCATGTCATCCTCATTGCACGGCTCCTCCCTCTCCCCGGTCGCCACATTACTGCAGCAAGGACTCCCTTTCCCATCTTTTAGTCTCAGCGCCGCACATAAAAGCGCTCTGATGGCCATGGCGTGATAGCAAAGACAGAACTTAATTTCACAGCATTTTCATATAATACTCCATAAAACTGAACAAATTTGCTGGAGTCCAAATCCATCTCATTATGCAGAGTCATTGGAAGGGAGCTTTTCCGTTCGGGGCCTCAGCGCTCAGTGAGGGGATGGTACAGAAGAAGGGGAAAATAATTAATTAGGTGCTGCTCTGGATCTTTGATCCTGCCTCGCAAGGCACATTAAATAAACGCCTGGCTCATGAATAAACGCTGCACTAAGCCCCGTTGCCTGGCCCCACACAGAAAATTCTCAGTGAGGTTGAAGGTGTGTGTGGGGAGATCCTTGGCCTGAGTCTGTGCCCCGGGAGGAGGAGATGGAGCAGGGCAGGTAGGAGATAGATCATGGACTGCTCACCTGGGCAGGGGAGCAAGAAGCCTTGAGGAAACATAAGATGTGGCTTTATTCCCTGGCATCCCCCAGTGTCCTGGTGTGGAAGGAGTGCTGGCTAGAGCTCCTGTGCCCTGATCAATGGTAGTGCTGCTGCCCAGGGCAGGACAGTGCAGGGCCAGGCAGGTGGATTAAAATTGCAGCAGCCAGGGGAGAGGAGAGAGCTTGCTTCACCTCATGCTGTTAATTAATCTCAGAGCCAATGAGGATGCTCTCATCTGGTCTTTAGTTAATCCATAACCCAGAAATCCTCAAATTATGTCATTTGTTCAATACAGATGAAATTAATTACTCTGGGAAATAGGCAACAAGTTGCATTTCTGATGCCCCTTATCGCATCATCAGATCTACAGAGCTCGGTGCAGCTGCAGTGGCAGCGGTGGGACCACCTGCAGCCAACATGAGACACTGAGCAGCACCTGATATAAACCTGCCCCAGCTCTGGGTCTCACTGGGAGCCCTGGGCTGGCTCTTCCCAGGGGCCAGGGAGGCTCTGCAGGATCGCTGGTGGTGTGGAGCCTGGGCTGGATGTGGAGCCTGGGCAGTGATGGAGATGCTGAGGAGCCTCCACCAAGGGCTTAATGCCCTGCCTCGAGCCCGCTGCTCCATCCCTATTTATTGCCTCTTCTTGGGGTCACAGACACAGCTTGCAGGGCTTCCTGGGGGACCCAGAGGGAGAGATCACCCCCCACCCCGCAGCCTTCCCAGGGCCTGTCCTCTTCCCCGGTGCTCTGTGTCTGCAGGATGTGTCCCTCCACTCTGTGACTTTGAGGCAGTGAGGGGAAGGTCCTCATCAGGATGGATCAGAAGAGCTGGGCATGGAATAACAGCGATTTACTCGTTACTGCAGTTATTGTGGGCAGGGAGCACTGGGATGTGCCAGGCGGCGGCAGCGCTGTGGGGTGGGAGTGTGGGGCTGGCCTGGCCCTGTGGGGCTGCCTGTGCAGCTGGGGGCTTCTGTGGATGGGTGGGCAGGGCAGGCATTGCCTTTCTGCCAGGAGAGGTGGTGTGATCACCCAGATAAGCGAGGGCTGTACCCGTCCCCTCCGTGAAGAGGGAGCTCACCCACATCCCCACGGTGGGACTGGCAGAGAAACAGCCCAGTACTGGGAATGCCCTGTCAAGGGTGCAGCCCTGGCACAGCAGGAGCTTTTGCCCATGCCAGCTGTCACTGGTGCCCCTGACACCTCCAAATTCCCCTCCTTAGCTAGGGCTGCAGCCTGGAGATGAGCCTGTCTTCCTGGGAGAATGCTCAGGGGCCTTTGCTGGAGCCTGTTTGCAGGAGCCCTTGTGCCCCAGCTCAATCCCAGCACTAAAGGGGATTCCCAAAGGTGTTAGAGCCACACACTCAGCCTGGGTGTGCTCTCTGCCCTTGCTGCTCTGATGTGCAAGTGGCTGGTGGTTCTGAGCATCCCACAGCACATCCCAGAAAGGCTTTAACGACGGGCTGTGGCCAGGAACAGGCTCTGGTGGAAGGATGAACCCCTGGGCTGGGCTGCCTGCACTGCGGGACCCCTCACCCCCTCTCCCTGCTCAGCTGGGGGTCTGTAGGGAGCCCTGACCCCTTCCTGGAGGGAAAGCTTTACTGTGAGTGGTTAAGGCAGGTACCAGCTCACACATGGCTAACACAGCAAGAACTGTTTTAACAAAAAATCCATAGTGGTTGTTTGCTAAAATGGCTGTAATGAATTGAAAAATATGACAAGCTGATCAAGGCAGCTACTGGGAGGCATCGGGACCCCCAGCCCAGCTCTGCAGCTCACCCGGGTCACCTGACACAGTGGAATCCTTTCGGAGATGAGAGAAAACGTAATTTCTCTCTGCCCTATCAATTTAAATAAATTACCTATTAGATTAGCTGCACTTAAAATAAAGCAAGAAATCAATCCCCCTGCCTGGGCTGCTGTCAAAGCCTGGTTTGTACCACAGAACCTGTAATTGCCAGAGGTCCCCGTGCACGGAGAGCGGCCGGAGGCGAGGGGCTGTGGGGGCTTGGGCTGTGCCCGGGGGGCACAGCAGCAGAGGTACCCCTGAGGTACCTCACAGGTCAGCTCCCATGGGCACCCCAGCTCGTGTGGGCAGCCCCGTGCCAGCCTGGCAGCAGTGCTGAGGTCAGGCTGGCTGCTGGGATCTCTCCACACATCCCTGGGGGTTGTCACCTTGGAGCACTCAAAGCTCTGGAGCAGGGGGATGGTTTTATGTTGGATCCCACTGCTCCCACCACCCCCAGTTTGCTTCTCTGAGTGGGTGAGCAGAACCAGAGCCCTGCCCATCTGGCAGAGAGGGATGGAGGCAGGGATGGGGACAAGAGGCAGGAGAGATGGAAGCAGGAGGCAGAGATGCAGGCAGTGACAGATGCAGGAGGTAGGGATGTGGGCAGGGGCCCCTGTGGGGAGCTGGGCAGGGCAGGATCCCAAGAAGTGGCGCAGGATCCCTGGAAGGCAGGGCAGGATCCCTGGAAGGCAGGGCAGATATCAGGAGCAGCCTTTCAGACATGGCTGTTCCCTTTGTTTTTTTCCTGCTAAAACTGCCGCCTTGTGCAAAGCTGCTCGAGCTCCTCGGATAAATTAGCATCCAGGGGATTGTTTTCCTCTACATTTTGTGCAGTTGCATAAGAGGGAGGAACAGAGGAGCCCAAGGAGCAGATTGCTTTGTAGAAGCATGAAACAGCCACAGCCAGAGCTGCTGCCTCTGCTGCTGCCAGAGCTCACACCTTCAGCTGGATGAGGCTCTGGCGTGGGAGCTGGATGGAGCTGGGTTCTCTGGGTCAGCGTGAGCGTGACAGGGGAACCAGGGACTCTTCCCAGCATGGCTGGTCATCTCCCAGCTGTTCCTGGGTCTCCCAGTTCGTGGGAAGGCCATGACCAGCAGCAGCAGTGCCTGCAGGCAGCCCAGCCCCATCCTCCCTGCCTGGAGCAGCCCCTGCCTGCTGCTGCTGGTCTCTCTCTCCTCCCCTGCTCAGAGGGGACTGAGAAGCCCCATTGCAGGGAGTCCCAAGGAAGCTGGTGTGGGAGCTGCAGGGGCTTCCCAGCAGGTGCCATTCCCAGCATGAGGAGGAGGAGGAGGAGGAAGAAGGTATCAGTATCCACTCAGCTGCCTCTCGCTGATCTGACCCGACCCCATTGATTGTACCGATCCCAGTGTGAGGAGATGTGTGAAGCAATCAATGTACAATCAATATTCTTCAGCCCAGGCAGGAGATGAGGGTTCTGTTTAACCCTTCCCACCCCCCACTGTAGGTCCTGGCACTCCCCCCAGAGCTCAGGGGCTCCTGCTCAGGTCCCGCTGGCTGGGCTGGGCTGGGCTGTGTGTCCCACTGCTACCCACAGACAGACAGATGGCTCCTGAATTCCACTGTTCCCTGCTGAGCCTGGCCCACCCCATCCTGCCTGGCCTCTGCCTTTGGGTGACCTCCCAGGGGGATTTTCCTGTGCCTGGGCAGTGTGAGCGATGCCAATGTGCTCCTTGGGCAGCACTGCCGTGCCATGGCCTCCCAACCCTTCCCAGCCCTTCCCAGATGGGTCCAGTTCAGTGCAGGCTTGGCACAACCTCCCTACACACCCCGGCATTATTGCTTCCCCTTCCTGTAAAACCCCAGAGAGGAGCCAGGAGTGAGTAGGGGGGGAAGATGGAAAGAAAAGGTGGGGAGGGGGAAGACCCAAAGAGGCTGGAAAGGTGAAGACCCTTGGGGGGGGAGGGAAGAGGAGGGCAGGGGCTGCAGAGCTGCCAGGCAGTGCGGGGATGCTCGGGGAGAGCAGCCGGGGGGGCAGGAGCTGCAGAGCGCCAGGGGAGCACTGCTGTAAGTGCTTTCATAACCCTCAGCCAGAGTGATTTTCTGAGGCATAAGTGATGGAGGTAAATAGGATTATCTCACAAAAGGGACCAGCGAAATAATAAACATCCTCATCCAGCAGGGCCTGGTGGATGCGTGGGGGTGCGGGGGCAGCTCCGAGCACAGCCGGGGCCGTGGGAGCGTCACCCGCAGAGCCCGTCCTGGAGGACGGGGCTGAACACGAGTCCTCGGCACGTGGGGAAGCTGCTTTTCGGGACCTGGCCCAACTATCCAGCTCCTTGTAAGTGCAGAGCTGTGGCCACACCGGGCAAAGCGGTGTGAGGGTGTATTTGCTGTGAGTTGGTGTCCTGTGGGAGGGCTCAGGGGGTGGGTGCTCAGCAGCCTGCAGGTACCTGGAGGTGCCACTGCCGAGGTACTGGGGCAGGGTGGGCACAGGGACCGAACCCGTGGTGCTCAGTGCAGTGCAGCAGCACGTGCCCAGGTGAGGTGTTTGCATCAGGATGGGACCATGTGCGGGGGGAGGGAGCAGGTCGCCAGCCTGCATCCCTGAGAGGAGGTTGGGACCCACCGGGCTGGGCTGTGCCCTGCCAGCTGCCACCAAGGGCTCTGGCTTTTCCTGCTGCGTCCTCCTCCATCCCAGAGCCCTGCACAGCCCCCGTCTGCTGGGTCTGACAGAGCCCTGCACATATCAGGGCAGCTGTGTGGGGAGGGGGAGCAGAGTGCTGGGAGACCCCTCCAACATGCAGGAGACAACAAAGTGGGTCTGCCTGGGAGAAATGGAGCAATGGCAGGGTCCAAGGGGTTGCAGTGGCCACTGGCAGGGGACACACTGCTGCTGCCCAGTGGCTGCCTGCACTCCACAGGGATCTCCTCGGGATGCTGCAGTTCTGAAGGCACAAAAGTCCTCCCTGACTTTGTTAAGGTGACAGACTTAGTCTCCTCGGGCAGGGAGAGGCCCTTTATCTGCATTAACAGGCTGAGATCTGATGGGAAAGATGAAATAGCTCAGTCTCCTCCCCATCACTCACCTGAGACTCTGACAGAATTGCCACAATTAGGAAAATTCACCTCGAAGCTTCATCTGTAAAGGACCAAACCATGAAGAAACGTTTGGCCCAGAGGGAAGCAGAGGAGGAATTTCAGCTCCCTCTCATCTTTCATCATTTGCCTTCTCCAGCTCCTATCTTGGCAGCCCCAGTATTTTGCTTTGTCTCCTTCAGGTGACTAATCATTAGACTAATTAGTTGCTAATCAATGTTTAATTAAAATGTAGCTGTTAATTACTGGAGGTGGTACTGCAGGTTGACTATGAAGTGTTATGGAAACATTTTTAAGGGCAGTTCACAGGGAGCTGGCCCCCCTCCCTCGGCTCGGGGCTGTTCCAGGGTCCCTTCCCCTGGGAGGCTGCTCTGGGCTGGGACAGGAGCTGTAGGTGTAGCACACCCAGAGCCAGCTCCTCCACCTGGGACCAGCCCGTGGTGCAGGTGGCTCTGGAGCATCCCTGATGCTTCCCGTGCAGCAGCCAGGGGTGGAGGTGCCTGGGCAGCTCTGGGCAGGGGGATGTCACTGGCCTTAGATGGGACGCAGCCAAAGCATTATCCCCGTGCCCTGCTCAGGGCTGTGAGCCCCTCGCTGTGGGAGCTGTATGAATATTTGGGATGCTGGTGAGCATCTGGCCAAAATCCCAGGGCAGGAGTGTAGCTCCCACTCCTGTTCTCCCTGCTCAGCCTCTGTCTGTTCCTGTAAACCCCTCTGAGATCTGAGACCAGCAGAGATGGAGACAGAGACTTCATTACTTGCAAGAGCTGTGAGGTTCTTCGTGCCCAACCCATTGGAAAGAGCAGTTAAATATTCCATCAGCAGTGGTATGTAGGTCACCCAGGTGTGTGCTGCCTCCAGGTACTGGCTCATTTCAGCCCTTGGTGGGGAGCCTGTGTCTGCTCATTAACTCTGTGGCTGCTTATTCCTCCCTGTGTCCTTCGGAGCGGGGGCTGCCCATGGATCTGGGGGCTTTGTGCAAACCTGGGGGGTTCTGCAGGGCTGGGAGTACCACATCTTGTTCAAGGGCTCTGAACCCCTTGTGGCTCCATAGAGTGAGCAGGGACCTCACCCTCACCCCTCACCATAGAGGGGGCAGGAACCCCCAGGGCTCCTGTGCACAAGAGCCGTGTCCCCATCTCATGTCCCCTCCTCGGGCCTGTGCTGACCTGGGTGCTGTACACTTGCCAATGCCACCATTTACATTCTCCCTCTTATATTCCTTATTTCACTTTACTTGTCATTTTATGGCTCATTTTAATTTCTTGAGAGCAGACCTGCAGGATAACAAGGTCTGGTGCTGCAGAGGGTCCTGCAGCAGACACGGTGTCTCCATCCAGCCAGAGACACTGGAGCACAGCTAATGTGCCTGTGTCTGGGTCAGGCAGTGCCGTGTCTGTCACCTGGGGAGGAGCAGAGAGGAATTGCTGAGGCAGAGAAGTTGGGTGGCTGAATGGGGCTGGTGCTCAGACTCATGGGAGAGCCAGCTCCTGATGTCTATGCTCAGTGTATCCCTTCTCCCTCCCCGAAAAATAGGCCCCTCTTTGGGGGCTTTGCTGTGCCCAGTGGGGTCCCTGTCACCCCACAGGGCACCCCCAGACAGCCTTTGCTGCAGGGCTCAGAGCAGCCCCAGAGCTCTGGACTGAGGCACTGGAGAGTCTCAGCCCTGGTCAGGGTGATGTCCCTGTCCCAGCTGTCCCTGTGCCCCCCTCCAGCCGCGGTCGGACTCATGTCACTCCTCACCTTGAGTTCCTGTGCCTGAGCATGGGCTGGGTGCTGCAGGGCTGGGGGAGGCAAGGGTGTGGGTGCATCTTGCTTTGCTCGATGCCACTGGCTGTGTTTCTTTTGGGGAAAAAAATTATCTTTTTTCCCCCTGCTAGTTAGAGGAAGATGCTGACAGCGGCCCAGGGGTTGGGTGGTTCGGATGGTGACAATGCAAGGGACGAGCTATGTTTAGAAATAATTGCTTTGTCTCTCACAGAGGTATTAGTGCCTCCGTGCTGGCAGCTACAGGAATTAGCTGGAAGTTTTGGTGACACAAATACAGAAGCAAAATTATTGCTACTTATCATCACTTTCATGTGTGTGAGGGGAAGAAGACGTTATCAGGGCAGAGAGAGGGAAACAGGGAGCCAGAGGGGCTGGAGCTCGGGGTCTCCAGCACAAGGCTGGCACGTCCTTGAGGGAGCCCAAACTGGTGGCTTCTGCTCCACTGAAGAGATGCTGGTTCTGCCAGGGCTCTGTGCACAGTCACAGGGGACCCACAACACTGAGGCTGTGCAGTGGCACTTCCTGCAGCTGGTTTGGCCCAAGGGAAGGGGGACTGTGGGCAGTGGCTTGGATGGATGGGATCTGGGGCACGTGGGGTCCCCTGCCCTGAAGGAAGGCTTGGGGGTCCTGGAGAGACCTGTCCCCCATTGGCTGTTGTGGAGCTGGAGGAGCAGGAGGCCAGAACTTGGGCCCCATTGAGAAGTGATCTCTGGACTTCACTTAGCAGCAAGCAGAGTCTGACACTGGGGTTCTAGAAACTCGTGAAGAGCCAAGGGAAGGAGCTGTGTTGTAGGGAACAGAGTGGTTCTGGACGAGCGTGGCTGAGCTGAATCAGGCAAACTGGCTGTGCTGAGGACATCACTCCTGTGTGTCCCTCCCACTGCCCAGCAGAGACAGGAGCCCCCCTGAGCCTCGCTTTGGGATGGGGGACCCCACACACATGGGCAGGAAGGTGGCTGATGGCATCCCACCTCCAACCTGGCACCCTGCATCCCGCTTGGCATTCCACATCCTGTCTCCCCTCTGGCACCCTGCTGTTTTAGGGACACAGGCCAGAGAGGGCACAGAGGTGGCCATGAGCCCTTGGGACCAGGAGAGTCTCTGCAGCCAGGAGAAGCTGAGTAGCCATGAGCATGGAGCGTGGGAAAACTCAGCGGTGGGATCCTCCTGCAACGCAGAAGGTGCTCAGGGCTGATCTGGGTGAGCAGCACCACAGGGATGCACAGCCAAGGTGAAGGTTCCCTGTGGCAAAGTTCTCCTTTCCCTGGATCCTGGTGTGGCCAATTCAGGCTCCTCTTTGGATGGAAGAGCAAACTGGGGGTGTTTCAGAAGTGGCATCTTTTTGGGACTAGCTGACAGTGTAAGGTCACAAGCTGAAGGCCCCGTGGGATGCGGGTGCTCAGCAGAGCAGTGGCAGCTCTGTGTGGAAGCAATGGTGGATGGTAACGGGAGGATCCTCCCGCAGAGGAGGCAACAGAGCCCCTTGGGAGGCTGCTCTCCGTGGATCGCGGAGCTGCTGCTCCGTCGGGAGCCCCCGAGGGTGTGGCCGCGGCTCCGCTGACGCTCCTCTCCCGCTGTTTGTTTCTCCCTGGCTCCGGCAGCGCGGTTCCCACCGGCAGCGTCCTCCCCCGTCCCTGCCTGTCCCTCGGTGGCTGGGCTGCCTCCGAAAAGTAAAGTTGAATGTTAGGAAGGAACAGATCTCTGATGAAACAAGGCCATTCATGCTTTCAGATATTAAATTCCATGCAGAATATTAAATAATTTCCTCCTCAATGATCCCGGTAAATTTAATTAGCTCTTGTTCCCCCGATAGAGTTGTCGCTGCCATCCTGACGTGCAGATGCAGGAGGGAGTGAAGGGGAATGCCTCTCCAGTTCTCAGCATCACCTCCCTGCTCCAAGCTAAGGCTCCTCCAGAGTCAGATCCCAGCTCCAGCTGCCGTGGTGGGCAGGAGGGAGCTGGGTGTGGAAGCCCTTTCCTCTCAGGTCCAGCTCCCAGTGTTTGCCTCTGGGATGATTTTGAAGGCAGGTTTAGGAGGTGGGCTCAGATCAGCTGTGCTCAGGAGGTGCCATGAGCTGCTCTGCCCAAAGGGAGAAGGGGCCGGAGAGGAACCTGGGGAAGATCAGCAGCATTTTGGGTGATTGTCCAGGGCCCTTTCTGTTGCTGCTTGAGAGCCAGGTCCAAGAGGAAGGATGGGAATTACACAAGTGTTTGACTTTCAGCTGGTGGTGATTTTGGTGTTGCTGGTGATTTTTTTTTTTTTGTGATTTGTGGTTTGTTTTTTAAAGTTTTAGAATATCAGAGCAAAGGGGGGAAAAAAATTCTCTTTGCAATGGAAGCGACTAATAGTGGGTTATAAATGAGTCCCTGGCACGGTTCATTAACTGCCATGACATATTGAGGGCTGGGAGCAGTGTGATACCAGCAAATCAATTCTGAATTTCATCTGAGAAAGAATATGGGTAGGTTGGATCATGCAACATGTTACCAAACATTCCTTCTCAGCCGGAATGGAGCTGCTCCTCTCTCCCAGTCCCGCTCCTGCTGGGCTGCGGCGCAGAACACGAAATAAATAAATAACCAAGCACCTCATTTACCAATGATTAATTTGCATAATTAGTGCTGTGTCAAATCACTTCACCGAGGTGCAAGGCACGCTCTGCTAAGGTGTTTGCATGGACATCTTCCCAGGTTTCCTCAAGCTCACCTTATTTCACATTTAACAGACTCCTAAGGATGTCACATTTGTGTTGATGGGATTTCATGGAGTTAAAAGGAATGTGAGAGCTGGGGGGGGGGGCTGCAGGGCCAAACCCCTGCCAGCCTTTCCATGCCCCATTCTGGTGCTGGAGAAATGCCCTTCCCTGGAAATATGTGTGGCAGTGGGTGGCTGTAGTCCCAGAGCCAGGGATGAGCTCAGCCCGAGCTCTGCTGTGGGCACAGACCTGCCAGCTCAGACCAATGCCAACCCTTGGAAAGGGGCAGCAAGGTGATGGCTGAATCCTGGCTGTTCCATATCCACTTGCTGCTCACCGTGACTGCTGCAGGGATGCTTTGGGAAGGGGCTCAGGGTGGGCAGCCAAGGATGGGGGCAGAGGCAGCGATGGGGCCTGAGCTGGTGCCCAGGAGTGGGAAGCCCGTGTCCAAGTGCTCGGCAGCACTCGCTGCCATGGGTCCCTTGCTTTTCCCAAGGCTTTGCCTCTTTGCAGGGTGATTTCTGTCACCGAGTGCTGCTGATGCTGCAGTGCCCATCACTTGGCATTGGGGCAGTCCCAGCAGTGGGGCTGGCGGTGCTTCCCCCATCTACCTCCTGCTCTGGGCAGGGACCCGAGGTTCAAGCACAGGGATGGCTTCAGGCTCGTTCCTGCCACTGGAGCAGGGGAAGTGCCTGCAGGTGAAGTGTCCATTGACTCCGTAAATCCATGGAATGCTCTAAAGCTGTAAATCCATGGAATGCTCTAAAGCACGCAGCGCTGCAGGCAGCCCCAGTGACATCCCTGCTCCTGCTCCCTGTAATGGATATCAGATTGTTCTCCCGATCTTGGCATTGTTTCAGTAATTGACTGATGCAGCACAATGTTCACTGATTTAATAAGTTTGTTAGTGTAATAGGGGCTCAGGATTTTGCTGTTAATGTGCAATGACAATTGCACATTAGATTTGCTCATTATGTTGCATAACTTAGCTATGAAATCTATCGGAAATTATATTTAAAAAAGCATTATTGCAGAGCTCGTGAGCATGGCTCTCCCTGCTCCCCCCGTGGTGCTTTGCAGGCTGAGTGTGTCCATTCAGCTCCTCGCTGGGATTGCACATTCCGCTTTGGGTTTTTTGGGTCAGGGTATCTGATACTTCCCGAAAAAACAACCCTGGGTCCTGCCATGTCATCCCACTATCTCCATTGCAGCCAAGGGTGGTGCAGGTACCTGGTGTTCTGGCAGCTCTCTGGGGAAAGCTCCAGCTGGCACTGTGCCCCCAGGCCCTCCGCCTGCACTGGTGGAACAGGCACGGGCACCTGCACTGGCAGGTGAAGCTCCTGGCAGGGCCAGGCTTGAGCTATTGGGGCTGTGTCAGGGATGAACAGGCTGCAAATGTCCCCTTTTCAGGCAGAGTCATGAAGAGGGGGTGGACATGCTTTGGGCACTTGACAGTTGAGGGTCTCTGAGAACTGTGGGGGATGATGCGGGGGGGCTGTCACCTCCTTGTCTCCCTGGTACTGAGTGGCCTCTGTTGCCTCATGGAGATTCCAAGACTGGCTGCTTGGCACTGCCCTGACAGGGACACGATGCTCAGCCCTGGGGAATGAGGGGATCCCCAGTGCTGGGGCTGTGCTGTTCCATGTTCCAGCAGCTGCGTTTAGGAAAAACCCCAGATGGAGCCACAGCAGGTCTTGTCATCTCTGTAGTCCAGCCATGGTTCTGAGGAGGAAAACCTCTTCCTCCTTAAATATAAAAACAGACCAGCAGCAGTAATTTAAACAACTCCGACTGCCTCCAAACAAAGGCCCTGATGGCAAATAGGCTGTGAAATCAGCTGAGCAAAAAGGAAAAACGTATTTTTCCCAGAGTAATACTTGTTCTCCTGGTTCACAAACAGCCTTGTGCTGTTTCCAACGGCTGCTCTTCCCTCTGCTGCTGCTCTCGCACGTCCTCGGCCACGATCCCCCACCTGCTCCCTCCTCCTCCTCTGCCACGCCGGGTTCCCAGGCTTGCCCTCCTGGAGGCCCCCAGGCAGGTTCCCCTGGTGGGTTCCTCTCTGGGTGGTTTCCTGCTCAGGAGCCCCGGAAGGGATGCCTGGGCTCAGGCCCTCTCCAGCAGGTTGCCTAGCAATGCCAGCATCGCACAATCCCGGTGCCACATCGCCGCCTCTGCGCTGCTCACACGCACAGCTCCCTCTCACACGGCTGCACCTCCGGACTGGGGACCAGTTTGCGTTTCTAGGAATGGATGTCAGCCAGGACCCGGCTTGGAGGCTCGGGATGCAGGGAAGATTTTGCAGAGCTGAGCTCTCCTGCATTCCCGGCTCCTTGTTCTCCAAATCTGCTGCCTAAAGCATCTTCAGCCCCAGTGAGGCGTGAGGAAGCGGCACAGCGGGGCAGAGCTGGGAGTGGGCCTGGCTGAGCACTGCCTTTGTCGGGAGAACAAGGGCTGCTGTGCTCGGCACCGGGGCTGCCGCGGCCCCGAGGGCTAAAAATACACCCGTGGATCATACAAAATAGATGTGGGGATGGGAGAGGCGCAGGCCATGCATTCACAGTCCTCACTCACGTTGTGGCTCCTCGTAACCCTGATGGTTTTCTCTGGGGTGTTCCTCAGAGCCCTCTGGAAGGAAGGGAAGCTGTGTGAGGGGAGGGGAAGCAGTGCCTGTTTTTGGGGGTGTAGGTGGCCTCTGCAGGAGACTGAGAATGTCTCAGAGATGACCCTGTGCTAAGCTTGTAGAAAATAACTGCTGGCTCAAGCACACTTGTAGGTATTCCAGATATTTCTCAGGAAACAGAACTTGAGGAGCTTCACCACCGTATTAACTAACGGGAACCACAAATAAATAATTTGAGCTGGAAAAAGCTGCTGAGCCCCATCCAGGAATGCTGTCAGGTCTGAGAGGAGCAGGTCACTGTCACTGCACTGTGACGTCCTCTGGGTCGGGGGAGCTCAAGGGGACTCGGCCACCCAGTACGAGGGACCCGCTACCAGAACAGCCACTGCTCGTGGCTTTTTCTGAGTTGGGATCGCCTGGTAGTGAGCCCAGGAAAGGGCTGAGAAAGACCTCTGGCAGCTCAGGGTCCGACAGTCCGATGGTGCAGATCTGCACCACTCTGCTGGCTTCCTGGGGGAGGAGGTGAGCAGCAGGAAAACGGGAGAGCCGGGAAAGCCAGAGGTCTGCTCTTGCATAACATCCCAGGAAGCTTCCAGCTGCGGTGGGAATGCCCGGATCACTGCCCACAGATCCTTAAATGGCATTGAAAGAGAAGGAAGGGTAAGGGGCTGAGACAACCCACGGAGCTTTAGTGAGTCTGGAGGATGCTACAAACCTACATCCTGCGGGCTCCCGGCATTGCCTTGGGTTTCCCAGTGTTTGCAATGAGGAATGGAAATCCCCTTCTCTGCTGCTGTCCTGCCAGGGGCTGAAGTGGGCCTGGGCATCCCACCCAGCGCCCAGGTGGATGCACAGTGATGGAATCAGTGTCCCGATCCGGGCTGCCCAGGGCTCTCTTCTCCTGGCCAGCCGCGGGGCCGCAGTGCCCGATGCTGCTGAGCTCAGGGAGAGATGGGGAGGGGGCCCCGGGGCAGCCCCTGCCCCTCCGTCGGCAGGAGCACACACAGCCACAGCTCCGCTCCCAGCCGGGGCCGCTGCCGGAGGCTCGTTTTTGGGGGAGAAACAGACAAAACCCGGCTCTTTCCTGGCGCGGCGGTGGGAGCGTGTGCGGAGCGGCCGCCGGGCAACGCTGCGGGGGGGGGCAGCGGGGCCCGACCCCCCCATGGCGCTCGGGTGTCCCCGCAGAGGGAGGGGACCCCGGGCGGGGGGCGGCAGCCGCGGGGCGGGGCCGGGGGCGGGCGCGCGCGCCCTCGGCGGCTCCGGTGGCGCGGGCGCAGCCGCGTGCGAGGCTCCCGGTAAGCTCAGCCCGGCCCGGTGAGCTCAGCCCGGAGAGCCCGGCCCGGTGAGCTCAGCCCGGCCCGGTGAGCTCAGCCCGGTGAGCTCAGCCCGGAGAGCCCGGCCCGGCCCGGTGAGCTCAGCCCAGCGCGGAGAGCCCGACCCGCCGCCGGGCTGCCCCGGTCGCCGCTGCTCGGGAGATGCCGCTCGGCGGGCGGGGGCCCGCGGCCGCGCTGCGCCTCCGCCGTCGCGGCGGGGACCTCTGAGCGCGTGAGTTACCGGGGGCAGCGGCACCGGGGAGGGGAGCGGGGGGGGGGGGGGGGGGGGGGGCCGCGGGGGGGCGCCGCCCCGGGGGCCCCCGGGGGGGGGGGGGGGTCCACCGGGAGCCTCCCCGGGAGTCGCATCGGCCGCCCCGGGGCGGCGCTGCCAGAGCGCATCCCGGGGGGAGGCTGGCGGGGCGCGGGGGAGGCCGGGGCGGCAGCGCCCACCCCAGCGCCGGGCGGCCCCCGGTGTGCGCCGGGACCGGCTGCTGCTCGGCTGCCCGAGGGGATCCGCTGGCTGAGCCGGCCCCGTCCAGCGGCAGCGCGGAACGTGCGAGGGGCCCCGTTAAGTTCGTGTTAAAGATTCGTGAGGGATGTCTTAATTAGGGGCAGCTGTTAGCAGGAACATGGCGCTAATTACCAGCCCGGCCTCCGGATGAAGGTACGTTGTAGGAAAAAGTTGGATGAGGTGAGATGGAGTCTGGATTAATGGGATGGATGAAGGAGGAGGAAGGAAGGGTCCTACTTGGGCTGGGTGAGCCGTGAGGCAGAGCCAGGCGAGTGAGGCAGCTCTCCGTGGGTTTTTCCTCTCCTGAATTCCTGCTTGTCTCCAGGAATTTCATTGCAAGATGTGCTTGCTGCGCCGGCATGTGCAGGGCTTGTGCCTGGGGAGGGGCGGGTGGATGGCGAAGGCCCCTCGGGGTCACCTGGGTTGTGCGTGTGGTGTGTGTGAATGCCCAGCGCCATTATCCAGGCAGAAATGCCCAGTGCCGTTCTCCCGGTCCCCGGGGGTGTGCGTGCCAGGAGGCTGCACCGCACACATCACTCACAGCGTCGCCTCCAAACGCGCCAAGGCAGATCTGAAGTAAACAGCTGCGGCGTGGGGGTCCAGGCCAAGGTGAAGGGCAGGTCTGGCACGGGCAGCAGGTGCCTGGAGCCAGGGCAGGGACCTGTCCCTCCGGCCAGGCTGCTCCTGGCGAGGCGTTGGCAGTGCCCCGGTATGCGCAGGTGGAGGGATGGGGGGAGCAGGGATTTCTCAGCTTCTCACTCCAGTGAGCGTGACATTAACAACCCCAGCTATTTTCGTCCGCCTTTGGTGAAGGTTTGGCACTGGCTCTCTGCCTCCAGAAATGCCTGGCATTGGGGCAGGGCAGCTCCAGCCAGTGGGTTCTGTCCTGGGGGGCACAGCCCCGGGTGGGTACAGGTTACCACGTGCTGGAGGAGGCTGCAAGGTCAGGGAATACCTTTCCCTCCTAGTTGTGCCCATCGTTCTCTGGGATGTCAGGGGCTCATGGTCCATCTCTCAGCGTTTTGGGGGTGTATCCTGCTGCCTGGTGGTGTTTGCATTCCCAGAGCCGGAGGCCTGGCCATGCTGGGTTGCTGTGCTGGGTGCTGCACAGAGATGAAGGCACTCTGCTTCCCAGAGAGCTTCCTTCTTTCAGGCTAAAATGGTTGAGGCATGATAAAACCTCACAAAGCAAGAAATTAAGGCTGTTTTTCTGGATAACAGATGGAGAAAGAGCCTGGAGTTGATCATTTTCAGGGAGGGCTGATTGCGGTGGCTGGGGCTGGCAGGACCTGGCTGTTGGTGGGAGCTTGTTCCTGGCTCCGGGGAGTGGTGCTGAGGCTCTGCTTGAAATTTCACGGAAGAAACTGAAGGGTTTTTTTTATCCCTCTCCACTGAAGTGATCTATGGGATTGTTCAGCACCGCAGAGAGCCCTGGCACAGGGCACAACCACAGCTGCAGCAGCAGGTGAATCTCTGCCGGGCTCGTGGTGGTTCCTTTTGGGGACGGACAGACTGGGAAGCCCCCGGCCCAGCAGTGGCAGCTCTTGCTCCTTCCTGGCAGTTTGGGCACCCCATGTCTGTGGGGACAGACGTCACAGAACTGAGGCACTGAAGGAACTGTCACCAACAGACAGCTCCCCAGGAGCCCGCTCGGCACGAGGCTGGCATCCCTCATGGGCTTGGCTGCAGGGCTGTGGCCATGCCTGTCCCGTCCCTTCCTGCCCTTCTCCGCTGCTCCCTGGGCCGACCAGGATGTTTTGGGATGTTTTAGGATACTGACCCTTGCTCGCGTGATGCTGCCTTTGGAAAACTGTCTCCTCCAGCTTTCCTCTCCCAGACCCTTGCACTCCCCACTCACATGGTCCCTCTGTGGCAAGGGCTGGGATTTTTCTCTTTGCCAGTTGCAGTGTTTCTCCATCTCCTGTCTCTAGAATATGTCGTCCTGAATTACCAGGATGACATCCCGAGCACTGGGATGGCTGAGCAGCCTGTGCTGGTGGCAGAGCCTGTCCCTCCACTCAGCTGCTGCTGCTTTGCCACCCTGCCCTGCACAGCAGGATTCCTCTTTCCCAGAGGGGATGGGATGGTTTAGCTCCTTTGCCACGACAGCTGGAGGGGAGTGTGGGAGTGGAGGTTGAGCACACACTGGCTGGCTTTGGGCAGTCGGGTCCCTCTCAGTCCCAGTCTGGAGCAGCTCAGCAGCACGGGCCAATTCACTCCTTCGGTGCATAAATAAAGGTTTTCAGTTGTGCAATTCCTGAATTAGTTTGTCGGCACAGTTCTCAGCTGCTCAGCTGACGGTGAATAAATCCCTCTGAAGGTTATTGAGATAATAAAAGGCATGAGGGAAGTTCCGTAATTTATTTGAGTTCTCTTTTAATTTACAGCCTTACGGGGTGAGAGCTCAGTGGATAATGAGTCCTTATGGCTGATCTGCTCTTTTCCAAGGGCCGTGGCAGAGGAAGAGGAGCTGGAGGGGAGGTTTGAGCCAGGGGGAGGTGAGGGGGTTGTGCTGGACATGCTGCAGCTGTAGAGCTGTGGCCAAAGCCATGTGGTGCTGGGAGCCTGGAGCTCCTTGGGCATCACTGCAGAGCTGCTGCCAGCCAGGAGCTCTTCCATCGGGATGTTCCATCCCTGGCTGGGCTGGGCTGTTCCATCCCTGGCTGGGCTG
>NW_020885011.1:357359-469787 GCF_003945725.1 Corapipo altera | reverse complement strand
CATCCCTGGCTGGGCTGGGCTGTTCCATCCCTGGCTGGGCTGGGCTGCTCAGCGCTACCGACAGCAGCTTCTCCTTCCTCTCTCCTCCTGCCATACAGGCAGCGGCTGCTGTTGGTGCCATTCCAGGGCTTTCTGCTGGAATCGTTTGAGGTATTTTGGGATGTACATTCCTGCAAATTAATTGACAGGCTGAGATACCAGATGAGGAAGCAAAATCGTCTTCTCTGTTATTTCGTTAGTTATTGAGATTACAGTTGTTTTGAACCTCTAATAAACCAGTCTGAAGGCAGCTCTCCCCTTCACTCTGATCACACGTGGATGCTCCAGGCATCCCTGTCTCTCCCCGACTAGACAAGATTGAATTTCTAACGGGTAGAAACGAGCACAGGAGTGTGGGATCCCTTTTCATGTTCCATTATCCACTGTGGGTGTGCCTCCCCTCTCCCTGCCGGGCGCGGCGTGTCCTGCTCAGAACCTGAACCTGGTTCTTCTCCCGTGAGCGTCCTGGGCAGTGGCTCTGGAGCTCGGTCCCTGCTGCCCTCGTCACCTGGGTCAAGGGCTGAGAGGTTGGATCCTGAGCGGGAGGAAAGGGATTCAGAGGGTTTCCTTGATGGGAAAAGCTGGTTTCTCCCGGTGTTTTGCTGTTGGTTTTCCCAAGCGTGGAAGGTGCTCACGTGGGCCCTGCCAGGCTGCCCGCATTCCCCTTGGGAAAAAAAAAAACAAAGGCTCTTGGAATCTGGGCTGGTGCTGCTGTGGGGATGTGAAATGCTGCCCCAGGGATGGGGATGGTGACTGCTGAGCCCCTGCTGGTTCTATCCCCTCCTGGCTGTGCCACAGTGCCCAGTGTGCCCCCCTGTGCTCAGCTCTGCCTGGGCAGGAGATGGGGGGGAGGTAGGATTTACATATATAAGAGATCCTGGACTCAGTGGAGTTTGAGTGGAACTGCTGCTGCTCCCTCTGGGCAATGTGATGGATCCAGGTTTTCTGAAACTGGAAATCTGGGCAGTGGCCTGAGAGCTGTAATCTGCCAAAATCATCTGGAGGGATCTGTGAGCAGGGTGTGCATCCAGAGAAACAGAGCAATTGAAGCTGAGGAAGCCACCGCAACTGGAATTTATGGAAGTGATAAAACAACTTTTGACAACAGGCTCAGCTCCTGGCAGCTCCTCTGCAGCAAGAGAGAATATTTTCCTCCTGTTGGATCGATAAACAATTAATTCTAAAGCAGAAGCTGGAGCAAAAGGGAGAGTTTTCCAGGCTTCTAAACTCTTAATCAAGCTCAGGGTGAAACATAGATGTGAGAATCTGAGACCTGCTGATAAAATCTTGACCTTGATAACGGGTTCCTCAGTTCCTGGACCATGGATGATACTTCCTTGGCTGAATAAATCCTCTTGTAAATATAGAACTTGTTCCCAGATATTTACGCTGCCAAAGTATTTAATGTAGCTTTACTTAATAATCTGCTTCAAAATGCTGAATTTCCCCCCACATTTTAATTGAATTCTAATTTCCATTCAGAATCAGCTTAAATTAAATGAGTTTAAAAACATAGTAAATAATGCTTATAATTCACTAACTCTTACCATAAGCTGTGAAAATAAAGACTCCAAATAACCCTTTAAAGCTGCTCGTGGTGCAGCCCTCTCTGTAGTGAAAAACCTGGCATCCTTTGGCTAAATGTGATGGTTTTGGGATTGGTGCCCAGCTGGGCTCAGGAGCTCTCAGTTCTTTGGGGCTCAGGCTATATGGAGGTAGGAGAGGGGAGCTGGGAGGTCATAGCACTGCTGTCCCTTGTCTCCAGGTTTGGGAGGCCCCTGGTCACTGCTGACAAACCTTCAGCTCTGGCAGATCCTCCAGAAGCTTTTGCTGCTGTGACTTCGGGAAATGGGGGTTTTAATGGCACTTCCCCAGCCCGAGCTGGGGTTTGGCTCACTGATGGGTCTGTGCTCTCAGGCTGTGGGTACACACAAGCACGATCTGTTTGTGGGCTGGGAGGGTCTTTTTGCTCTCTGGGAGTTATTAGGGTTGTCCAGGAGCGTGTTTTGCAGGAAAAAGAGATTAAGGATCTCTCTGAACCTGTGCTTCAGGTTCTGGGCAGTGAAGGCATCTCTGCTGCTGTGCTGTAGCAGGCACTGAGGGGCAAGTGCTGCTGGGGCAGACACTGGTTTGGCTGCTTTCTGGCCCAGGGATGATGACCCCCAAGGATGGGGTGTCACTGCCCTGGTGCCCGAGTCCCTCTCTGGAGGGGTCAGGGCTGAGGGCTCCATGTGCAGGAGTTCAGCACATGGATGGTGCTGGAGAACATCACCCTGCACCGAGGGGTCTGCGGGCAGCCCAGGGCATCTGCTGCGGCCCCCTGGATCCAGACCCAGGAAATGGGATGCTCCCATGGGCAGTGCCATGGTGAGAGGCAGTGTGCTGCATGGCATGGTGTGGCAGCAGCACTGGTGGGCCTCTCCCTGTGTGCAATGTTTGGGGTGCAGCCACCTGATGAGCAGGCAGGTGCTGCCCAGGAAGGCTCTCACCAGCAGATCCCTCTGGGAAGGTGCTTCATGGACTATGCAAATCCCAGCATGGAGAGGGGCTGAAATTGTTCCACACGTAGCCAGGGTTTTTTTAAATAAAGCTCTCTCCAGTATATTGCAGGAGTAATTAGGAATCCTGAGCTGGTTGGATCTCAATCTTTATAGCAACACAGCTGATAAAGCATGATTCAGGGACCTCGTTAGCTTTTTTTAAAGAAGTTTTTATTTAACTTCCGTGAAGTTGCCATGGTTACCCCTGTGCATGGCTTCCCTGCCTCTCCTGCCTTGAGTGCAGCTGCCAGTGCTGAGAATTAAACATCTACATTTGGAACAGCCACGGCCTCCCCCTGCCACCATCCTGGGTTCCAGGAGCCTTATCCCTTTGCCCACCCTGGAAAAGGCATTTTCAGCTCCTGTGCTTGAGCTGTTTGACGTGCTAAAGCCCAGTCTGGGTTTTCCAAGAGCTTTCCTCCGATGCAGGCAGGGAAGGGGCTGCTCCATTGGTGCCATTGGTGACAGGTGAACTGGCTCAGCAGCACGTGGGATTCCTGTGATGTGCCATGGTTGTGCACTGCTGTGCACGGGCATAGCCTGTGATGCTGCCACTGCATGACACAAAGCTCCTGTGGGGCACAGGAGGCTCCTGGTCTGCCTGCCCAGCCCCAGTGGGATGGGAAGGGTGATGGGAGGCACTGGGAGCAGGGACCAGCACCCCAAATCCCATCTCACACTGTGGTTTGGCTGACAGGGCCTCGCTGTCCAGGAGCCAGTGAAGACAGAGGGTTTGATGAGTACCAAACCAGTCCCCTGCTGATGCAGCACCTGGAGGCCACAGATGCAGGCACAGGGAGCCGAGGTGGGCCATGAGATCAGCCCATTTCCATGATGATGGCCATGGCATAAGACACTGACAGAGATGTTCTGTGATAACGTGCCTTGAGCCAGGCAAACCCCAGAGCCTGGGGAGCCAGGGAGGCAGCAGTGACCCCCCAGCCCAGTGCCAGGTGCTGGAGAGATTCTGGAGCCTCTAGAAGGGACAGTGGACATCAAGAAGCTATTGGATGGGAAGGTGAAGCTGTGCTGCCTCCTGCCAGTGCAGGGCTGTGATCTCTGCTGGCAGGAGCACCGGGGCTGCCGGTGCTTGGCACTGCTGCTGCTGTGCTGCTTCCTGGCCCCGCTTCCCATCCCCGCAGTGCCGGACAGGTACCGAGGACCCTGTGCTGGGCTGGCAGTGGTGGCCATCTGTCCGGGCAGGGCTGGACTCTGTCCTCATTCTGTCAAAGTTTTGTCAAGTTTCCCCCCCCCTCCCGCTCCTTTTGGCGTTTTCAGCAGCGGAGGGTGGGAGGGTGCGTGGGAAGTGGAGCCGCATCAGAAATAATCCTGCGCGTCCGGGGTGCGAGCGGCGCTGTGGGGCGGCTCCTCTCCCCCGGCCCGCCCTGCCCGGCTGCTCACCGCGGCCACAAAGGCCCCGGGATGAAGGAAGCTGCTTTTATTTGTTTGTCTCCCCTGTCTTCCTCCTCCTCCTCCATTCCTTTATTTCTCTTTTCCCTTCTCCGTTTTCCTTCCCGATGAAAGATATTCTTGCAGTGTCAAGGCAATGTGACCTGGTTCTGTAATAAAGAGGAGGCTTATTAGAATTAAAGCCCAACAGTGTTAAAAAAGCAATCTTTGCAAGATTGAGGCCATGAGGGAATTGTAAATTCTCAGCAAAGACCTCATTTAAAGACTGGGATGAAAACACATGCGCACGCACACACTGAGGCTTGGCACTGCGAGGGCACGTCTGGTTTGAAGAGAATTTGGGGAAGGACGAGGGATTGGAGCAGTGCTCAGGCCCTCGTGCCTTTGCCTGGGATCCTCCCGTTGGAGAGGCACGTTGGTGGCTACGCTGGCTCAGTGAAGATCCCTCGAGTTTGGGTTTGTTTTCCTTGTTCCTCTGGGGACACCCTCTGCACAGCCCCCCCCTCTCCTGCATCCCCACTCAGCCCCTCCCGGCGCGGCCGCCCACCCGCCGCGAGGTGGGAGCGATGGCAGCCGGTGAGTCAGGGCTGCCCGGGCTCCCCGGGGGCTCCCCGGGGGCTCCCCGGTTCAGCGCGGGGCTCCCCGGCTGCTCCCGCGGAGCTTTCCCGCGGGGTGCGAGGGGTGCTGGGTCGGTGCCGGAGCCGGTGGGGAGAGCCGGGATAGGGTGTCCCTCCCTGGGGCGAGCTGTGCCAGCTCCGTGGACCCCCTGTCCCGGCTCTGGTGGTGTGTGCTGTGTGCCAGGGGTGTCCCCGCACACGCGGGCAGGGCTGGAAGCGGCTCCCGGTGCCCCGCAGGGCAGGCGGTGCCGTGGCGTGGCTGTGGCTTCGGCCTCATCCTGCACAGAATGCTTTTCCCTCCCGCATGACCTCTCACTGGTGCCCAGGGAGCAGCCAAGTGTGCTGCGGTGCTGGGGAGAGGGGCTGCGGTGGGCAGTGGGTGAAGGGACCCCTCTCCCTCCCCTCCCTCCTGTTTTCTCCGGGACTGCATCCCCGTGGTGTGGGGAGCGAGCGCAGAGCGGCGGAGCTGCGGAGCTGTCGGCGGAGGAGCGATCCCCACCGGTCCCCGTGGTGGTCTGTTGTCGTGATTTGCTGTTATCTGTGTAATTAGAGAGCCGGCTCTCCTGGCGGGGGCTCCGCGGCCGCTCCTGCTCTGAGTGCTGCGCACACCTGCGGTGCGGTGGAATGAGCACATCTCGAGCGGCAGAGGGAGGGCTGACACGTGAGTGTTCGACAGCTCGTGGCCTGAGGTCGGGCTGCGGGAGCCTGTGCTGTCCAGCCGAGAGGAGGGGGCTGCTGGCAGCTGGGGACACACGGGCTCCTGCTCAGCGATGCCCGAGGTCAGTGGGGGCTCTCGGTGATGCGGATGCTTAGAGCTAGTGGAGCCAACTGGCCTGAGCCTGGTGCTCCAGGGAAAGAGCTGCCACCTCCACAGGTTTGTGTCCTGGTGCCCGTGGCTGAGGCTCCCCCACTGCCTGGCCTGCTGGGTCACTGGCAAGCCCTTCTGCTGGGGCACCTCAGACCCGGCTGTGCCGCAGGGACAAACACACGTGCCAGGATCCTGTCAACGGGACATCAAAGGGTGTTTTCTCCCAGGTCTCAGGTGTGGGGGGACAGACAGGGCACTAGGTGGCTGCGCTGTGCTCCCGGGGTGGATGGTGGCAGTTCAGCTGTCGCCTTTGCTGTCACTCCTGCTCCAGGATATTTATAGTGAGCCGGAGCCGTGCCCAGCTCCACTGCCCTGCGCTGCTGCTCCTCGGTGCCTCTGCATCTTGCAGAGGGGTCTCTTAGAGGGTTCCTTCCTGAGGGGATTGGAGCAGATTCCTACCCTGCTGCCTGTGGCCCAGAGGCCAGGCAAGAGCTGATGCTGCCACCTCTCCCTAACGCACTGTTAATTTAATGTCTCGTCCAGGAGCCTTTCCTGCAGGATAAATGGCCTTTCCATCCAGAGCCTGCGTGAGTTACTCTGACGTTTTGCTCCTGAGTAGATGTGTGTAGAGGAGCTGGGTATTGGATTGGTGAGAGACAAGAGAAGCAATCTCTGGGAGGCCATCAATTTGGATTAGGCTTTGTGGGCTGGGATGGAGGGTAATCACCATCCTTCATTTCGGAGAGGTAAGAAACAAGTCACCTTCTTTATGGATCATTATAGCTGCAGCAAGAATTGCTTCCACCTTGGCCGTGGCACAGATCCCCGCTGGGTGCAGGGGGTGGAGGAGGGTGTAAAGCTGAAAGAAGGAGCTGGCTGTGGCTTTGGAAGTATGAGCCAGGCTCTGGCCTTGCTATGGAGCTGGGTGTTGCCTCCATGTTCCTTCCTGGATGAGATGGCTCTGCCAGGGGTGCTGTATCCCTACCTCCTCCCTCCTTGGGTGGTGGGTGCTTGAGTGGGAGTCAAGGGAGCAAATGGTCCCCAGGAAATGGGGTTTGGATCTGTCTGGAGGTGAGATCACATCCGTTCCCCCTGTGGTGCCTCTGACCTCGGATGGGCTTCCTCCAGTTGTGCCTGCTGGTGCAGACTCCTTGGTGGGTGTTGGAGTTGCTTGTTGACCAGACCTCAGTATCGTCCCCTGGCACATCACCGTGACAGGGGGACCGGCTGCTGACCAGCTCCATTGGCACCACATTCCCCTGTCCCAGCCCTGGTGCAAGGCCTGGCTCTGTTGGCACGACATCCCCCTGTCCCAGCCCTGCCAAGGGCACTGTTGGCACAGCATCATGCCATCCCAGCTTCGGCGAGGGGCTCAGCCACTGCCCGGCCCTGTTGGCACCACGTCCCCATCCCAGCCCGCCGTGGCAGGAGTTGCAGCGTTCCCGGCCCCCGACAGCTCCCAGGCATCCTCCTCCTGCCTTCCCAGGCATCCTCCTCCTGCCTTCCCAGGCATCCTCCTCCCGGCGCCCGCGCACGCCCACGCGGCAGCGATGAAAGGCTCGGGCCGTAAACAGGGGAGAGGAGGAGGGATGGGATGGAACTGGGGCAGCGGCCGAGGTGGGGGAGCGCGGGTGTGGAGCTGAACCAGCCGAGCTGGTGGGGCTGGTGCTGCTGCCACCGGCTGCGGCGGGAGCTGCTCGAGGCCAGCAGGGAGGAGAGATCCACTTTGGCCTCACCGAGCGGAGGCCTCCCCTCCCTCCCTTTTGTTTGTACTTTTCTTTTTTTTTTTTTTTTTGTATCTGAGTGCTTCATTTTCCAGAAGCTGTCATTTTACATAAACCTCTCAGCGAGGTATATCCATTCCCACTGCCAAAATCTCCATATCAAACACTTGTAACACGCCGCTGAACTGACAGCCCTGCCTGTACACGCTCCGTGCCTTTACAAAGGGATGCTGCGTCGGGGAAGGATATAAATACACGCTTTGGAATGACACGCAGCGCTCTCGCTCGCCAGCTCGCCCTGCCCTGCTCTCTTGCTGCCCAGTTAAAATTTATCTGCAGCCTCGGCACAGGCACCTGCAGCCCTCCCGGTGGCACCACAGCACCCCCGGCCCTGCCGGCAGCCCCGGCTCTGGGGTGGGCGGTGGGATGCAGGTGGGCAGCTGCCATGCCAACAGCACTGCTGCTGAGACAGGCGCAGGGCTCGGGTGCTGTGTGCCTCGAGCTGTGGGTTTGGGGGGGCAGGAGACCCCTGGCAGCGATTCCTGCAGCTCCTGTGTGTGGGAAGCCTTTGCTGGAGCCTGGGAGCTGAGTGCTGGCTGCAGTGGGTTTGCCGCTGCCCAGGTGCAGGCAGGATGCTCCTGCCTGTCAGGTGAGGGGCTGAGGTGCCAGTGGAGCACAGGGGGACCAGGGGGCCCCAGCGTAACTCACACACTGTGATGCAGCAGGAGTGGAGCTGCTTGGCCTCAAACTCTCTCCTTGCCTTAAATCCCATTTCAGTGGGAATAGGGACAGAACACGTTAAGCGATCCAACTGCTTCCTTTTCAAAGGAAATTATTTTCTTCTGGATGAAATTCAAATCCAACCCCAAATCCCTGTTTCTTTGTAAAGGAGAAAGAAGGAAATGCAAAACCCGCTCCCCACCCCCCAAGTCTATCAGTCTTGCATCTGATGAGCAGAACCATTCCTGCACGTCCTGGGATTCCCTCCCTCCTCGTTGCACAGACATCGGTGATGGCGTTGTAGCCTTGTGCTGTCGCGCTGGCTGTGAGCGTCGGCTGTTCCCCAGGATGGGACGTGGTTATCCAGGGAGGCAGTGGGATGCTGGAGCAAGTTGCAGGGGAGGGGGCTCTTCTTGAGCACTGAGAGCTCCGTGGTCTCTCACTCCCATGGGGCCACCCCAGCCCTTGTGTACACTGGCCCTGCCGGGGTGTGCTGGCCGGTGACGTGGCTGTCACTGGCAGGGCCGTACCTGTCACTTGTAATGCTGCACTTGGCCGTTTCTGTTGCTCTTCCAGATGGGGACCACAACATGAGAAAGATGAGAATTATTTTTTTTTTATGTAATACCGTCAAAATGGTTTTTAATTG
The DNA here is from genome assembly GCF_003945725.1 of Corapipo altera. Taxonomy (NCBI): domain Eukaryota; kingdom Metazoa; phylum Chordata; class Aves; order Passeriformes; family Pipridae; genus Corapipo; species Corapipo altera. The sequence goes on along the minus strand of NW_020885011.1, from coordinate 461,280 downwards.
AGTTCATTTTGGCAAGTTTGATGATAAATTTTTCAGCACTTCAGCTGGGAGAGACGGGTCTGTGCTTGGCTCCTTCACTTCCTGCGCCAGGGAAGTTCCAGGACCTGAGATGTTTATGGGCTGTGGCTGTTTCCATCCTCAGGAATCCTCTGAGATCTCTGTCCCTAGCTAAGGGGATGGTGACACACATATGGGGAAGTGTTTTGTGTGTGTCCCCAAAGCTCCCATTCCCCCCAGCTCTGCTGCCCAGGCTGGTGCTGCTGGGGGATGCAGTGGTGCTCTGGGTCAGACCTCTGGAGACCCCAACCCGGCCGGGGCTGCTGGTGGAGGGTTTGCTGTGCCTCCCAGCTGGGGAGGGTGCACAGGGGCTGACGTGATGTGCTGTGGTCCTGTCGCCCCAGCTCTGTGTAGGAAGGGCACAATTCCAGCCAGACATGTCATGGTGCCCAGGTGGAGGAGTGGGTGGGCAGCCTCTGCCCTGCCTTGTGCTGCAGCTCCTTCCAGATGGGATGAATCAGCCTTTCCCAAGGACCCGTGAGCAATCTGCCACCACCGTGGCCTTGGGTCCCTGGGGAGACACAGCCTTCCACAGGCAGGGAGCCACGAGTGAGGGCAGCAGCAGTGCCAGCTGTGATGGCATCTGCTGCTTTCGCTGGCAGAGGGCACAAACCCCAAGGTTTATGTCCCCAAACTGCTCTTCATAGCAGAAAGAAGTGCACCAGGTTGGTGATGCTCCTGGCAGCACCACTGTGCAGCTGGCAGCTGCCAGGGGCTGTACCATCCCCGAGGGGCTGCTGCACCCATGGGGTGCCCACGGTGGGCTTGGGCAGTCCCCACAGCTGAGGCCTGGGCTTCCCTTTTCCCTTGATGGAGGGAACCATCCTGGCCAGGCCCCTGGTTCCGGCACATGGCTCAGCCCAGAGCTCCATGGTTGCCCTGAGGGAGAGGTGACCGTCCATCCTGGTGCTGGAGCCAGCCCTTGGCAGCGTGGGCAGGGCCTCTCAGGCACTGCCACGACCTGCTTCTGGGTTGCTGCCTTCTCTCCCACTGCCAGCGGCAGCTGCTGCTGAGCACAGCCAGGGGCAGCCCCTGGTGCCAGCTGTCTCCGGGTACCTTTTCCTCTTCCCCACTTTGTGTGTTCCTGGGTGGGAACTGGCATGGGAGGGCAAGAGAGCGCAGGCGTGGGGAGGGGGCTGAAGCTGGGCAGGGGGTTGGCTGGGCTGTGAGCAATGGAGGGAGGTTGAGGGAGGTTGTGCTCCACCGGCAAAGTTCCCTCCCGTTCATCATGGGCAAAGGGAAGTTTGGGTCTGTGCTGATTAACTGCCTCCTCCTGAAGTGCCACAGCGAGATAAAATATGAGTGACTGCATTCTTTGACTTAAAACTTAATTAAAACTATATATGAAAAACGTGAGACCCCAGGCTTAATAAAACCTGATAAAATTATACTAATACACTTCAATTTCAATCCAAGGCTTCCTGATGGAAGAGCGTGAGAGGCTGAGCCTGTAACTAGATTAGAAACACCTCCTATGCAATATTTATGGTGCTGTCCTGCTTGAGATGCATGGCTGGCGAGGAAGGCTCTGACACTGTGATGAAGAGGAGTTGTCAGCCCAGCTTATGTGTAAATAGGAGAGAGGACGAGATTGTACAGGCTCTGCCTCGTGGGGGGAGAGTGACTTGGGCAGAGGGTGAGCTCATGGAGAGAGGGAGGGAAGGATACTGCTCCCCTGTTCTGCTGTGCCCTGGGGATGCCCCCATATCCTGAGGATGTCTCTGTACCCCAGCACTGCCAGGAGTGCTGTCTGTGGCACTGGTGGCCCAGCAGTCGTGAGCCAGGGCGAAGGGAGACATGGCCTCTGTCCATGGGCTCCTGACAGCTGCCAGTGGCTGTGGCCACTGCACCTTTAAGGTGATTTATTGAGTGAGATGCAGCATGGTGTGTTAGAGGCTCAGAGCCAGTGCCCGGTGACTGGGGAAAACAAGCTGGTTTGTTCTGTGTGCCAGCCCCCCCTGCTGAGCTGCTGGGGGGATTCCGTGGTGGGCTGCCTCTGCTCCAGGCAGAAATCAGCATGAGCACCCAGTCCCCCACCCCAGGCAGGTTCCCTCTGGCACAATTTGGAGCATCTTCACTGCTGGAGCTGCCTGCTCAGCATTTCCCTGCTGGCCCAAATCCCCAAAATTTCACTTTTGGGTGGAAATGCCATTGGTTTGTATCTGTGCAGGGATTAGTGCCCAGGGAAGTGGCACTCCGTGCTGCTTGGTGGTGTCTGGGGTCTCCAGAGGGGCTTGGTGTGGCACAGTCAGCTGCGGTGCCACCTCGCCCCAGTGACACTGGAAGCAGCTCGGGCAGACTGCTAATGCAGAGCATAAATCCTGCTGGAGACAGGGGAGGTCAGAGCAGGGAGGCAGGAGCAGTAAAGCATTGCGGGCAGAGCGGCTCCGTCCTTAGAGGAGAGCTCAGGTGCTCGTTGTGGAGCACAGGGAAGATGGGTGGCAGCATGTTTCGTGGGAATTACAGAGCAAAGGGAAGATGGGCGTTTACAGGTTACAGGGATGGGGGCCTGTGGGGGGGATTTTGGGGGCCAAGCCCACAATGATGTGTGTGCAGCCTGGAGCCGTCAGAGTCTGTGGTGATGCAGCCAGTGGGGCAGGGACCTTTCTGCTGCCTTCGGTGCCTTGGGTGATGCCTGAACCCCTCGGGACTGCCCAGTTCCATCTCAGAGGAGGCCAATATGCAGCCTGTGTTTGGAGAGGATGCTGAGCATGGAGGGGCCAGAGCTGTTGGGGCTGGGGGTGCAGCCGAGTGCTGGGGGGCTGCCGGGACCCAGCACTGCCCCAGGGACTGGTGCCCATCTCCTGCAGCCACCCCTGCTGTTCCCCCCTCTCCTCTCCCTTCCAGGTGAGCGGGCACGCGTCCCCCTGGAGCGCTGACGTGTGCTGGTGCTTCTCCAAGGCTGTAGCAGCAATTCCAGCAGCCAGTGGCCTGGCATGACCCCGGGAGCTGGGAGAAGGGGGGTGAGGTAGGCACTGAGCTGGCAGGGAGCCCCTAACTGGGCAGGGGGGGACTCGGCGGGCAGCAGTGACAGCTCTGCTAGCCACAAGCTCTCTGTCCCCTTGCCCTCTCTCCAAATCCCTGGGGAACTGGAAGTAAGGGCAGAGCAAAAGGCAAAGGGTGCTCTGGTGCCCGTCCATGCCCCTTCCCTGCACTCCTCCTTGCCCAGGCTGTGCCCGGCTTCGCCCTTCGCGCTGCCCCTGTCCCAGCCCCGCGGGGCCGCACTGCTCCCTGCTCCCTGCTCCCTGCTCCCTGCTCCCTGCTCCCTGCTCCCTGCTCCCTGCTCCTGCTCCTGCTCCTGCTCCGTGGAGCTGTATTTTCAGAGACTGTGGGGGATGTCGTGTGTGTAAATTTAGCGCTGCCTTGTTAGTGCTTCTCAGGCTAATTCGGAGTGAAATGCTGTAGCAGCGGTGGGCTGATTCTATCAGGAGAACAAGAACTAATTAAATTCACTCTGACCATCAAGCAGTAAATTATTTATACCCAGACAGATGCAATCTAATCTGTAGCGTCCTGCCCCACTGAACCTGCAGCCTCCTTGACTCGGGGTGAGGAGCAGATTAGGGGGTAGAGGGAGGCTGGGAGTGCAGAGCAGGGACCGCAAATTAGTTTTCCCTTCTGGTGCCAGTGCTGCAGTGGGACCCCTCCACCAGCGCCGTGGCCCCTGGTCCTGTCTGGGGAGCTCCAGGGCATGGGGGCCTGCAGGCCCAGTGCCTGGCTCAGCTCAGGGCAGGTACAAACCATTATCATCTCTGCAGGGCTTTATTTTTGGGTGATCTGACCTGGTGCCTGATTAGATCATTCCTGCCACGCAGTGGAACGGGAGCTTTCGCTGCTTACAAGCTGCAGTTCACTCTAATTGCAATTGAGCCGAGATCCCTCTTCTCTCCAATCGAAAGGGAAGAGTGAAAAATCATTTGCTGATCCTTTGGGGGTTGTAAAGGATTCTGGCAGCCTGGGAAACAGCTCTGCTTGGGGCTGGGAAAATGGTGTGATAAAAATGATCTGGCTGTTATTTATGTTAGAGGGACAGAAGGAAGGAATTCCGGAGCAGCCAGGACAGAGCATCATGGGGACAATTCTTGTCGCCTTGGGAACAGAGATCCTCCATCCCGTCCTCGGGTGGGCACGGTGTTGGGAGGGCTGGTTTGACCAGGAAGAACCTGGGTCCATTCAGGGCAAGAGCCTCTGGAAATGTGTTGGGGTCAGTGTTGGGTGCCCATGGGGCTGGGCATGGTGGGCAGTGCTGGGTTTGGGTGTTCTCCAGTGGGCAGGAGCATCCAGGTAGGATACCTGGGAGCTGCCCCACAGGGAGCAGGATAGCTCCTTGGAGCTGGTTTTGGGCTCTTGTTGCATTTATCAAGGTGTTTAAGGATGAATCAGCTGTAACCAGTCTGTGCCCATGTGAGCTGAGCTCCTCTGGGCTGGAGCAGAGCTTGGGCTGCCCCATAATTCCTCCCAGGAGGAGGCAGCACGGGCAGGCTCCAGAGCTTGTGCCGTGTCTGCATGGAGCACTCAGGCACTTGGAGCTGATCTCTTCCACAGCACATTTATTTTTCCATAATACCAGGGGTAAGGGCTCCGATGTCAGATGTTGTGAAGGCCCAGCAGTGGCACAGGGGAGCTGGCAGTGTGCTCAGCCCCGCTCTGCTCCAGCTGCGCCGCAGTTTGGGGACAGTTGAGCCCAACTGGTGTTTGCATTTGCACCGGTGATTAATCTCTGTAGCAGGGGAGGGAACTCCTGTTATGAATCAGACTCATAACTCCCAGCACACATATTTCCAAAGCCCCGCTGAACTATTAATCCTCCCGGCTCCCTGGGGTATGGAGGATGGAGGGGGAAATGTCACCTTGTGGCAGGAGAGCTGTGATAGGCAGCCAAGCCAGCAGCTCCGTCTTGGAGATGGCTTATGGTCTCCAGATCCCTCTGATGGACCATGTGGCCTCACAATTGATTTAAAAAGGAGAAAAAAAAAAGGCAACTGCTTCACTCTGGCTTTGCTGCTGCTGAGAGGACAGATTTGCCTGCTGGCAGCGCTGCCATTAACTGGATGAGCTATTCAAGTGTGGGTTATGGATTTGGGATCAGCCTCACTGTGCTGGAGCAGACACACGGTGCTGAGCCCAGATGGATGTGTGGCCCAGGATGGGGCCCGGAGGGAGCTGACATGCTCTTTCTGGGAGTGGCAGAAGGTGGGATGGAGGAGCCTTCACCAGGAGCAGATAACCTTGGAAGGGCGAGAAGCTCCTCCAAACTCCAGCTGGGTCCCTTCTAGCTGTGTGAGGGCGATTCGTTGTGGGGGGCACGTGCTGCAGTCCCCAGCAGCAGAAGGGCTGCAAGTGCAGCACGGGAAGGGAGGTGGGAATTGGGTACCAGGAGGTGCCTTCTGCCGGGAGGGAGGAATTGGGAATTTCCCGGCAGCTCTGGGAGAGGAGCCATGCTTGGCTTGAACCTTTCAGAGTCTGGGAACAACTTCCAGGCTGCAAATATCCCTTTTCAGCCCCAAAGCTGCCACAGGAATCCTTGCTGCTCCTGCAGGCAGCCAGCACACGTGGCCCTGGCATCTGTGGAGATGCTGTGGCAGCGCGGGAGCGAGCTGGACCCCCTGGCAGCTGGCGAGGAGGGGAACTGGGTTTTTGGTTTTGGCTTCCAAGGATGACTTGGACGTGGAGCACCAGCAGATGAAGCAGTCAGGAGTTGCTCCCGGCGGGGTGGGATGCACTTGCTCAGGATGTGCCCGCAGTCCCAGCACTGCTGTCTCCTGCCTCCCCGGTGGGTCTGGCCCAGCAGCGCCAGCACGGTGCAGGAAACACAAGCATTTTGATATTTTTTATTTTTATTTTCCATTTTTGCCATGGTTCCACAGCCTCTTCGTTGCACTCCTTGTTAAGCTGTTAAATCACTCCATTTATTTAGCACGAGCATTGCTGAGAGCTCATTTTTATCTTGGTGAAAACCAGACTTGCTCATGGGCACATAATGAAATTGTATAAATATACCCTTAGCTGGGAATCTAATTTATTTTTCCTGTTCATTATGGGGTAGAAGGCCATTATGAGATGTAGAACTTTTTTTTCCTAGTGCTGGAATTGAAGGGCTGTTGCGGGCGCTTTTTATACTGATGATTTCGCCCTGATTCAATTTGAAGCTGGTTAGACCTCAAATACTGGAGCATAATTGACAGAGATCAGTGTGGGTTGCCATGCTAATGTCCTGGCTGCGGCTCCGTGGCAGCACCAGACCAAGGCTGGTTGGAATCCGTGTCCAGCGGAGCGTGGCCGGGCTGCGGCGTGTCCGAGATGGGCGCAGGAGTGAGGCTGAGCCACCCGGGATCCCCCCGGGCTGGGATCAGTGGGGAGCAGCGGTGGCCCAGCCCCGGGGCAGCAGGACACGAGTCCGTCCCTTTGTCCATCAGCAGGATTGATTTTTGACGGTATTGATACTGCTATAAAGTCCTGTTTATGGAGCTATAATTAAGCGGGGGCCATTTAGCCGGCAGTGTTAAGTGCTGAGCAGATTTATGGCACAGCAGAGCCTTCGGCGGGGTTATATTTCAGCACGAGGCACACCAGGTTTTTATGTGTTCTGCAATTGTGTTCGTGTGACAGTGATTAGTATAATGGGGGTTTCCGGGGTCGTGTTGCCAAGCTGAGGAAACAGCAATTACAGGCCGCTGCAGTATCAACTTAATTGCATCCATTTGCAAGCGACACGGCCCGGGTGAGCGGGAGCAGCTGGCAGGGCGAGCCCTGGCACCCCGTGTCCACTGGCCCCAGCCTGCCCCCAGCACCCTGGTGGGTGGGATCCATGGATCCATCACCACACAGAGCAAAGGGCATCTCCTGTCCAGGCGCCAGGACACACGCAGCTCAAGCAAAACCAGCACTGCCAGGATGCTGGTGGATTCAGGGTGTCTGCTGCCTGGGGGATGACGTGGGAGAGCCCATGGGAATCTGCTTCTCGAGGAGCTGGTGGTGCTTCACTGGCATGGCCAGGGGCTGGTGATCGCCCCATGTTTCAGCCTGGCTCGTGTGCGTCTCGTGCTGCAGGTGAGCAGTGGTGTGGCCACCCGGCTGCTGGTGCCCCAGATGCTCCCATGGCTTGTCCCTGTGTCTCGGGGATGGGCAGGCCCAGCTCTGCAGCAGAGGGGAGCAGGGGTGAAGCAATCCAAGGGCAAAAGTGCCAGTGGTAGATTTGCAGCAGTGCAATTAGAGCTCACCTTGGTGTGCACTTGGCAGCCTTTCCTTTGAACTCTCTCCCCCAGCGGCTTTCCTGAGATCTGGAGATTTACTGGCTCAGCCCTCCACCATCCTGATAAGGCACAGGGAGGTTTTGCAGAGTGGTTATAGATACCCAGGGAAGGCTGGGAGAGCAAGCCTCTCCTGAGCATCAGGAACTCCTGTGCCCTCCCCTGGGCAGGCCCCATCCTTTAGCAGGACTTGGAGATCTGGGGATGGTGCAGGCAGGGCCCGTGGGTGCTGGGGCTGGCCAGCACCTCGTACCAGCACTGTGCCATCAGCACCCCTGCAGCAGCTGGAGGGAGGCATCTCTGTGGGATCCAGGCAGGGTGCAGATGCGTGTCCTGCTGCAGAGCACTGGTCCCTTGGCTACTGACCCGGAGGCAGTGGAGCATCATGTGAGGCCATGGATGCATTGCCCCAAGTGCATCAAGGATCACAAGATCCCATCTCTCTTCCGAGCGGAGCTGAGGCTGGGAGAGGGCATCTTCCTTGCTCTTGCCCTTGCTGTGTGCACTTTCCCAGTTCGCTGCGGGAATCAGATGGGCTTTTGCCGACTAAGAGGTGTTAAACAGCTCTAAATACTCTTCACGCTGCAATATCTCCACCACAGCGTTTAATCGAGTGCCACAGAAATGCCTATAAATAAATGGAATGCGCCTGTGCCAGTTCCCTCCCACGGCATCTCGGAGCTCACAAGAAAGTCAGCAAGAGGCTTGTGCTTGGGCTGCAGCTCCTGCCCTCCCTTCCCTGTTCCTACCCTTTTCTTTTTTACCCCATCTGAGAGTGAGTGGATCCAGCCCTGGAGTCCGGGGACGTTGAGCTGCTTGGCAGTGATGCCATCCTGCCAGGATGCAGCTGCAGGAGTGAGGATGGAGCAGCAGCCCAGTCCTGGGCTGCAGGGCCCATGGAGACAGGACTGGGAAGCTCCTTGCAGTTGTCCCCCCATTGTCCCTGTGGGCCACATCCCGTGGCAGGTGCTCAGACCGGGCCCTGCAGCCGTCGGCACCTTGGTGTCTGCCAGCACAGCCAGGAGCAAACACAGGTGTAGGGAATGAGCAGCGGGAAGGGTACGGAGCGTTTCAAGGCTGTTTATGCTGCTCCTGCATCTGTATGTGAGTCCGGATTCCTTTGTGATTGGAGATCTGCATACACCAAACCAGATGGATTTCCCACCAGGCTGCCTTAAATCTCCAGCATCTCAGCCTTGAGTCAAAGCAGACAAAATGTGTGTGTGGGGCTTTAGCTGTTGCAAAAGGCACTTTATCTGTTACTTTTGAGCTGCTGCTGCACGACACTGCCTCCTGGGAAACACTGCGAAATTCGTTCCGTGTTCCCTTCTCGGAGCCTTTATTAGAGAGAACAAACAAGCTTAAGGAGAGGGAGGAGCAGGCAGCGGGCTCTCCTTGGCCGTGCCGGTGCTCCTGGGCTGCGCCAGGTGCTCCTTGACGTCCTTGTGGCCGCAGGGCAGGGGAGAGTGCTGGCAGCTTGCACGGGGCTGTCCCCTTTGTCACCCCCTGGCCAGGATGCTCCGTGTGCCCGGGCGGGCTGTGGGGTCCCTGGGACACCCCTGTGCCGGCGCCCTCTCTCCAACGGAGCCTTGGGGCCTCGCTGAGGATCCTCAGCCAAGCGAGATCCCTGAATAGGCTCCTCAGCCTGTCAGTTGACTGCCTCTTCAGCGCTGATGAGCCACTCTTGTGTTACTATTTAAAATCCTAATTGCTTTAATCAGCTCGCCTTTAGCCACCGCAGCCAGCGAGTCCAGGGGCTGAGAGCGCTCCTGTTCCCGCTCCCCTTCCCCCGCAGCCCCCGCGCTCCCCAGCGCAGCTGGGCCGGGCACCACCCGGGTGGGTACCACCCGGGTACCCAGCGTTTGATCCCGCGGGCACGTCCCGCATCCCCCCGGCAGGGCTGGTGAGACAGCGCCGGGGCGACTGCAGAGCTGAGCGCAGGTCCCCTGGGCAGGGAGAGGACAAGGACTTTAACGGATGAGAAGAGGAGCTGCTGTAACTGCTGGAAATGCCAGCACTTTAATGAGCTGGGAATTCCCGCGTCCTCTCCCCGCGCTCGCCTTTATCGCCATGAATTCCCTTCCAGGGTAAAAGCAGCCCCCTCCCGGGTTCGGTGCCCGCCAGCCCCCTCCTGCCTCCAGCCTGACTCCTCCAAGCGTGGCCTCGGGGTGTTCCTCCATCCTGCGCGGGTGCGGGGGCGCGGGGCAGAGCTCTCCCGGGGCTGCGCTCGCAGCCAGCCTCGCTGGGATGGTGGGAGATGCCTGATTAAAATAGCGCGGCGCTTCCCTGGCAAGGGAGGCTTGCGGCAAAGACACCCAAGCGGCTGCGGCGGCGCGGAGGAGGACGAGGAGGAGGAGGATGCTGATCGGCGCCTGACACCGGCTGCGCTGGGCAGGGCAGAAGATACAGAGACCCAAATTTGTGAGTGCAGTGCTGCCGCTGAGGGTTCCCTCCCTACATCGTTGCCCCTCTCTGGTTCCCCTCGGAGGTGTGCAGCACCGGGGGATCCCCAGGGCCGGTTCCCTTCCTCAGCACGAGGCTTTGTGTCGGCAGGCAGCCTGGCTGGCCCGGAGCGACCTGGCAGAGGAGTGCCAGGGATGCCGGGGTGCTGAGCGCTGGCAGGGTCTGCGGCCCGGGAGGAAATGAGCAGGAACCTGCCCGCTGCGGCCGGCGGTGCCCACCTCCCTCTGCTGTGGCTCCTCCACTGCTGCCAAGCCTGGCAGCAGGGAAGGCATTTGCCAGGGGCTGGTGCTGGCACCCTGAGTGTGAGCGCCAGTTCTCGTGGGCCGGCTGCCCCTTGCCTTCTGTCGTGCCGTAACTCAACTTCTCTGGGGCACCACGACCCACCTGCAGCCCCTCTGCCAGTGCCAGCTGAGCCCCGGTCCCTGTCCCACTGCGTGCATGGCTGCTCCACCTCCTGGCCTCCCTCTTCTCCCCGTGCTGGATTTGGGGGTAGAGCCGTGTCCCTGACTGTCCCTCAGGGCCTGGTGCCCCCCTCACTGCTCTCTGTGCTGAGGCAGCCTGCCCGCCACTGGCATTCCCAGTGATGGATGGGTGACATGCGGCAGCAGCCCCGGGGCTGTGTTGTCCCAGAATATCCCTGGATGAACAGAAAACCTCATACAGGGGATTGTTCAACTCACAGCAGCCTTCCTGGGGAGTGAGGACATCTCTGCATTTATTCAAGGACATCCCTTCTCAATTAAATCCCGGCATGGGCTAAACAAACGGGCTGCTGAGATCAAAGGGGGGTTTTTTTCCACTCTTTTTTTTTTTTTTCCAAATTGTTGAAAGGATGCAGTGGAAGCAGCACGGTGTGTTTGGCTTTCACATGCCTGGTGGGGAGGAGAAACTGCCATTTAATTCCCATAAAGGCATTTCCCTAATGTGGGACTGGAGGAGCTTCTAAATGGTGGCCATGGGGTGATGGCCCTGGATGGCAGTGGTGGCCGTGGGCTGGCCAAGAGGAGTGGGATTGCCCTTGGTGTGGAATTGCCCATCGGAGTGGGAGTGCCTGTTGTTGTGGGATTGCCCATTGGCACAGGATTGCCTGACCTTTGCTGTTGGATTGCCCATTAGTGTGGAATCCACAGGATCACAGAATATTCGAAGTTGTAAGGGACACAAGGGAGTTGGAAGCATCAAGTCCAGCTCTTAAATGAATGAATGGCCCATGCAGGGATCAAACCCAAACCCTTGGTGTTATGCACACCATGTTCTGACCAGCTGAGCTAATCTCAGGGTCCAGTTGCCCATCGGTGCAGGTTGCCTGCCCGGAGCTGTGTGGCCAATTGGGCACCTGGGGGGCTCAGCCCCTGCCTGGCCACGTGCTGGGGCTTCAGCCTTGGGCTCCTCAGGGATTGATGGTGTCGTTAAAGCTTCAAACTGGCCTGGAGCCGGTCCTGCTGCCGGCTGGGATTTATGGTGGAATCTGCCTCAGTGAAGGTTTTATCGCCGCTGTTAAGGAGCCCAGCGTGTGCCGGGGGGCGGCAGCACAGGGGGGCCAGGCAGGGAGGGTCTGCTCTCCTGATCCTTGCTAGTGATGGGGGTCACCTTCCTGGGGACCCTCGGATGGGACAGTGCCACGGGGGATGTGATGGGATGCTGCAGCTGTGCGGGACAGCCATCCCTGTGCCCGTGCCAGCAGCATCGTGGGACTGTGCTCTGTGGGAGCCCCATGGGGTCAGCCCTCCCTGCAGCAGCATGTGGGGCGTGGGATGGCCTTTGTGGGGATGCAGTGCCCTTCAGCCATGCACAGCCCCAGGGCCTGGCTTTGTCCCCCAGAGCTGTCCCGGTCTGCACCGCTGCCCACCCCAGCTCTGACCTCCTCCCGCTCCCTCTGCCATGGATCCGTCATTTAAGAAATCGATCCCTTTGCCACCAGCCCTGTCTCCTTTTCCTTTTAAATGGTGTCACTCTGCTATTTCCTGGCCTCTCTAATAGATTTTTATATAATCACTACAGTGCACTTTTAAAGACCGATAGATCACGTTCATTGCTTTTCCCTGTGATTAATTTCCCATAATAGTCCTCTGTAACACCAAGGCAAAGAGAGGAGAGCAAAGAAAACCCCCACATTATCCACTTTGTGCTCCGAGTATAAATGAATTAGATTTAATTTTTGTTTAATTGTTTCCATAGCTCAGCCTCTGCTAACTTTGCAGGATAATTTATTTTGCAGTCTTGGGGAAAAGAAGTGAAGAAGGTTCCTGTGCTGTGCTCTGCCCGTGGCAGCCGTTAATTACAGCTGATTGCCTTCCCTGCCTGGAATGATGGAGCCAGGGTGGGCTCTGGCTGGAGGGTCCTGTCACACCCTGGGGCCCTGGCAGGTGGGCAGTGCAGGGTCTGGAGCCACGGGTGAGCAGGGAAGGGCCGAGCTGGGGATGTGGGATGTTCTCATGTGTCTTCACATCCAAACAGTGCATGGTTTGAGTGGTGCGCTCTTCTCCCTCCACAGGGGCCTTGGCTTCTGGGAATAGTGTCCTATGTCCCCTGCCTGGTGGCTGGACAGTGGGGAGAGGAGGCTCTGGGAATGACCTCAGGACATCCAGCATCCTCCCCGCTGCCAGCCCCCAGCCACTGCAGCCGAGTCCATCCTGCCCCAGCAGATCATGGGCAGAGCAGCAGGGACAGAGCCACCGTGTCCTCGTCCAGTTCACCCATTAATCACTGACTGCAGGGGTATCGAGCCCTGCTTAAAATGCACCGGCAGTGCCGAGGTGAGAGTAGCAGCTCGAGAGAGCCACGGCTAATCTGCTCCCTCGGAGACGGGCTACCTTCGGCCTGTTAATCAGTTGCAGTAATTACAATCCAGCTTTACATGTGGAATGTTAATTAAAGGACAGGACGCAGGGACCTGCAGCCTGGCAGCAAGTGGTGTGCCTGGTGGTGATGGGTCGGGGGGGCTGGGGGCCATGGGGCACCCCCTGTGCCCTGGCTCATCTGCTGCTCCCTGCAGCTGGAGCTGGGGCTGAGTGTGGAGATGGGGGCAGGGGCTGAGGTGATGCTGGGCAGGGTCTGAGGCAATGCCAGGCACTGTCCGGGGTGATGCCAGGCAGGGGACCAGCAGGCTATTGGCACTGTCTTTATGGTTCCTGGATGGTGGCTGCTGCTTGCCTCAAATTGCTTTGCTGATATGCACAGATGGATGGATTTGTTGGGAAGTAGGATGTTGTAGTTGGAGCTCCATTGCCCTCTCTGCTTCCTGCCCTGATCTCCCCATAACTCCCCCCACCCCTGGTGTCCCTGAGCCTCCCTTTCTCTGGGCTGATACCTCCCTCCCACTGTATCTCTGTCCCATGCTCCAACCTCCAGCCATCTCTGTGGCCTTCTGCCAGACTCCAGTATATTAGTCCCAACTGCACTGGGGGGCCCAAAGCTGGACACTGGATCTAGATGTGGCCTTGCAGGGGGCAATGGCAGGGCTGACCAGTCATGGTGCTGGCCTGTCCCCCAGTCCAGGCAGCATGTTCCTGCCTGGCTGCCCATGGGCAGCTCAGCTCTGGGGACAGGGCTCGATCCCCACCGTACCCATCCTCCTCACTCCATCCCTCACAAGGTGCTGGTGCCAGGAGCTGGCATGGAGCAGCTGGAGCCCAGAGTGCTGCCTGGATCCTTCAGGCAGAGCCCCAATACCTGTTGAGTCCCTGCCTGGTCCCTGTCCTGTCCCTGCCTGGTCCGTGCCTGTGCAGAGCCCTGTGCTGTGACACTTCGAGCAGCGTTGTCTGACTGACACCGCAGTTGTCCCTTCCTTGTCCCTGAGGAATATGCACCGTGCAGTCAGGCTGTGGCCCCTCGGGCTGCTGCATTGGTGTCCTTGGCTGCACTTGCCTTGCCCGGGGGGCAGGGGAGCCCTGGGGGGCCGGGGCTGCTGGGAGGATCCCGTGGGTCCCTGCGGTGGCTGAGAGCCTGGGTGCAAGGCAAGAGCAGATGCCGGCTGAGCCCCCACTAAGCTGGAGGTGGTGGGTGCTCCTCACCCATCCCTGCGGAGGGTGCAGGTGTTTTTTGGAGGAGGGATGGTGGGGAGAGCCTGCCTGGCAGCCGGTGGAGGTGGGGACCGACCCCAGTGCAGCTGGGGGAGTCATTAAAACCCCGGTCAGCAGCGTGGAGCCTGCTGAGCAATCTGCCAGGGCGTCAGTGCCCTGGATTATTGCTGCGAGCAGCTGAAGGAGAGCAGAGAAGAGGTGTGAGCTGAGAGGAATGACAAAGAGGGGAAGAAGAGGAAGAGGCCCTGGAGGAGGAGGAGGAGGGGGAGGCTGGATCAGTGCTGCAGGCAGTGCAGGGTGCTCCAGCAGTGATGCTCTGCTGTCCCAGCAGCCACCTGCTCCCTGTATGTGGTGTCTTAGTGCGTGTCCCATTGGTCCTGGGATGCAGCCCATCCCTTGGCAGCCCCCTCCCTGCAGTCCCTGGGCTCCCGGGCTCCTTTCTTGGGCTCCTTTCTTGTATTGCTTTTGTTTTCCCCTCAGAGAGGTGGAGTTCCTGGGTCACTCAGATTCCACTGTCGCTTTCCCATGGGATCTTAAAACCAGGTTCACTAAAGCTCTTCTGTCTCTTTAGCCGTGCTGGCCGCAAATCTGGGGATGTTTCACCGGGCGCTGGGCTCCTGCCAGTCTTCAGATGATCTGGCTTCTTGAAATAAGGAATGCTTCTCCTGGCATTTCTAACTCCCTCCGGCGTCGGAAAGGGCAGGGGGGAGGACGGGTGTGCTGCGGCAGCGGCTCCAAAGGCAGCGCCGGGAGCCGTGGCCGTGGCGTGGCCGGGAGGGCCGGTGGGGTGCAGAGCCCGGCACGTGCCGGTTCCAGTGCTTGGGTGGGCCCTGGAGGCGCCGTCGTCCTGCCCGCCCATCCTGGAACCTTCACTGCTGAGGAACCTTGGCATCATGGATGGTGCACCGAGGTAAAGGAACAAGGGGCTGGCACTTCCCAGAGCGGAGTGCCGTGCCGGGCTGGCCTCCCACCACCATGGCAGAGGTGGGACCAGAGTTGGGGATGGGCCTGGTTTGCCGGTGTAGCCGATGACTGGTGCTGCACTGGGGAGGAGCTGTGCTGGTGGTCGGCGTTTCTCCAAAAGGAGCCACATTGTGTTTGTTTGTTCTCCAAATTTGGGATGAAGGACAGTCCCTCAGGAACTTGGTGGCCTGGAGCAGGATGGATGTGGGTGTGGCTGGAACCTTGAGAGCCCACTGTGTGTGTGCAGGCAGGGACAGGGCAGGGGTGCGGGCAGGCTGCCAAAATCAGGAATGACAGCAGGGACCTTGTGTGGCTGTGCTAGTTTTGGCCTTTCCCTGCCATGCCAGGGCACAGTGTGGTGCCAGCCATCAGTGTGGGAGCTGGTGGTCTGCAGAACAGGGCAAAGCAGGGGGCTTGCTACTGGGCAGGACAGGTCTCCTCTCTCTTGCCTCTTGGATCCTCTGTGTGGTAGCATTTTGGTCCTTTGGTACTGTCCATCCTCTGCCATGGCCCCTGGCACGAGATGTGTCACTGCATGTCCCCACTCCCTGTGTGCTGCAGTGCCCTGAGCAGCCCCTGCTCCAAGCTCCAGACATGATGCTTCATGTTAGGCTCCATCTTTCTGCTCTGTTTTCCCAAGGGATCCCATGTATGCTTAGGAGTTCTGGACCAGAAGCACCAAATTTGTCTTTCCAGTTCATCCAACTTTCTTTGCATTTCAAATCGCTGCTCCCAGGGAACTGCCCAGAGCAGCAGCTGCTGGCAGGGCAGCCTGGAATAGTCAGGAAGAGCCCATCGTGGGTCCACTCCTGTCCCCTTACACTGTGTGGATCCGCTGTTGCCTCTGGTTGACCCCCACCAGCTCTTTTCTTCCTGTCTTGTTGCTCCTTGGATCTGATCTGTAGTCTCTTTCCCACTTGGTCCTCAGGTACTGTTCACAGCCATATTTTGGTCACACAGGAGTTGGCTCCTGGAGGCCATAGTGCTGGTCCCAGAGTTTCTGCCAACACAGGTCCCACCTCGGGATACCTTCATCCATCCTTCTGTGCTAGAAAGTGCTGGCATTTCTCCATGCAGCTACTTCCTCCTGGCAAAGCCCCAGCTGGATCACTGGGAGAGACACATCGAGGCTCTCTCCATTCTTCCTCCATGTGCTCCCTGGTAGGTGACAGGGTCCCTCCTTTGGGAGGTGAAGCCTCCTGCCACTTCCCTTGGAAGCTGTCCCCCATGGGGACAGGCTGCCTGCAGGGATCCTGCCCCTCCTCCCTGTGCTGGGGATGGAGCCAGGGACCCGCAGCAGCTCACGAGGGGAGAGCCAGTCAGATGTGTCCAGCTCAGGGCTTTGAGGCTGTGGCACGTGGGACTGGCACCACTGTGGTCTCCCCTCCCTGGGTGCTGTGGATGTGGTGTGACTCTTCCACCTGTGGGCTGGTGCTGTGACATGGCTGGTGTGGCAGCTCCAGCAGTGTCACACAGCAGAGCACGACCCCACGTCCTGGGCAGCCCCTTCCTGCAGCAGCACCAGATACTTTCCCTGCAGTTCAAGTTTTCCCATCTCATTCATTTTAGGGATTAATTAAAGTGTTTCCCCTCCCTCCTTCCCTCTCCCCGGTTCCATACAGCTGCACATGGATTTTAGGGTCGTGCTTGTTTACATCAGTTATATTTAAATTAATGGGTGTTTTAGGAAAAACAGCAGAAATCCTGTAAAAACAAATGTTTTCCGTGTCCCACAACCAGCCCCACAGCCCAGCTGGGGTGGGGATTCCCAAGGTGGGTGCCCTAGGCAGCCTTAGCCCCGCACCCCCTACAGCAGGTCCGTACGGAGAGCTCTGCCCTGGCCACGCAGCATCTTCTGGGTACCATTGTGAGGTGACCTCCAATGCTTACAAGGTGGTTGGGTGGGTTTTGCCCCCCTGGTCCCATGCCCAGCAGTGGCAGCCGGGTCAGCCGCATGTGTTTGCCAGGGATAATCCCCCATCCTGGCGCAGGGATGCTGCTGAACCGCCTCTGCTGGGGCGGCTGGCGGGTTCCTTCTTTCATCAGGAGGTTGGATGGGGGAGAGCATTAAGAAGAAGAAAGAGAAAGGGGAGGAGGAAGGATAATTATTTTTTCCAATGGCTCTGAGCCGCTGGATGCCTTTAAAGTTGCCTTTGTGTTCCCGCGGGTCAGGCCGGGCACAGCCTGGCCCGGAGCGCTGCGGCGCGGCCGCCTTTGTCGTCGGGGCTGTGGTCTCGGTTATTAGCCAGGATGCAGAGACCCAGAACCTCAGATCTGCCGTGCGGCTGGTGGGAGGAACGAGCAGAGCTGCCTTATCACGCTCATTTAACTGGTTAATACATCTTCAGAGCAAATAATGCGGGCTGGGGGTGAACTGCTTAACCAACCTCATTACTATTGTGCATTTAGCAGCTTGGAGGAAGATAATACCTTTCAGGTTTGACCCAATTTTAGTTTTTGTTGTCATAACCATGGAAAATCGACCTTCAGAGACCCTCAGCAGTGAGCCTGAATAGGAAGTGATTTACAGCAAAAGTGCTGTGTGGAATGCTTAATGCACTTGTGCAGGAAAACAGACTGCGACCAGCTCCTGGCATCCCTGTCCCCACAGGAGGGGCTGGCCTGGCTACTGGCACCCCTGTCCCTGCTGCGGGGGCTGCCCGTGTTGCCCTGGCTCTGGGGCATATGCTGCCCACACACAGTCCCTGTGGGATGGGGTCAGTGGTGGCATGGCCGTGCCAGTGCTGTAGTTGCCTGCACGTGCTGTGCTTCCTTCCCTGTGGTGCTGGGGTGCTCCTCAGGTCGGCTGGAGCAGGGCTGGCCTGGGCACTGTCACTGCTGGGGCTGGAGCTGCTCGCTGTGGTGGTGTGGGACCCTGTGGTCAGTGCACTCCATGGTCAGTGTGGGACCCTGTGGTCAGTGTGCACTCCATGGTCAGTGTGGGACCCCACAGTCACCGTGTGCCCCGTGAGCACCTCTTGGCACAGCTGTGGTCAGCCTGGCCAAGCGTGCTGGAGTCTGGCCCGACACACTGACCTTGGCCTCGGCCAGACTCTCCCCCACCACCAGCCTGTGGCTTTTCTGCCGGTGCCCTTCGTCCCCCAGTTTGTGCCGTGGAGCAGTGACAGCCCTGACGCCGTGGTGACAGCCCTGACGCCGCGCCGGCAGCGTTCCCACGGGTGAGATGTCACCTGCGCCCAGCGGGGGTGGTTCCCATCGCTTCAGTTTTGTCTGTGGCAGGCAGAGACTTTCCCAGTCTTCAGCAGCCAGGGGTGCGTGGGACCTTCCTTTCACTCAGATGGGGAGGAGGGTAGCAGGGAGGTGACAAGCCTTCCTCCCCTTTCCCCGAGGCAGCTGTGAGCGCGGCTGCACCACCCAAACCTGGCTTCGTGCTGCTGCTGCTGTGATGTGTGGGTGGTCCCCGTGGCACGGGATGCAGTTGACAGCAGTGCCCAGGGCTGGGGAAGCACTGGGAGTGGGTGATGCCCACGGGGAGTGGATGATGCCCATGGGGTGCAGGCACATCCCCAGGGGGATCAGCTGGGCTGCAGTAGCGGGGCCGTGCTCTCCTCCCTCCTCTTCCCACGGCTGAGCTGGGATGGGGGCACAACGCGGGCAGCTAATATTAGATCACTGAAATTCTGCTGTTTTGCAGCTAAAGGAGAAGCTGCTCCCTCAGCGCAAGAGTTGAAACTCTTTAGCCTTCCTCTGTGTCACCTCCATGGCCATGGATACCTCCAGGTGTGACGTAAGTGAGACCCAGGGAAAAAACATCTTCTGTTTAGCATCAAAATCCTATTACCAAGTGCCGTGTTCTGCTGCACAGATATCAGCCACGGCAGAGATAAGTGGGAAATAGCTCCTGGTTGGGCTGGAGCAGGAGCTGTATCTCAGGCTGCACAGGCACCAAGTACTGCTTCAGTGAGTTTGCTGCTGAAAGAAAATTCCTCTCCCCCCTCCTCTGCAATCCAGGGAAAACCACTGTGGGCCCCCCAGGCCCCCGCTGCACCCCCAGCCCTGCCCTGCTGAGGGGCATTTCTGTGCCACCCCATTGCCATGGTGGGGTCTGGCAGAATGTGCTGGGCTGGGACCAGGGACCACCGTCCTCATGGGAGGGCAGGGGCAGTGGCTGGGGCTCAGCCTCCCAAAAATGAGCAGGTACAGCCCTGGTCCTGCCCCCCCTGCAGCAGCCGCCGGGCTGGCCTTGGGATTGCAGATGCTGCGGGCAGCTGCATCATCTCTCCATCTCCTCCCTGGGGTGCTGCTGGCTTTGATAAAACCACTCAGCCTTCCAGGGGTTGGCTTGTCGATCTAATCGCTGTTGTTTAGTGTGTAGTAAAAGCCCAGTGGCTCCTGGGGGAGATGCCCCATGGGGATCTGCAATCTACTTTCCCATCCCTCCTGGGGCTGGATCGCTTTCCCTGCAGGGAGCTGCTGCAGGGATGCTGCCAATGGTGAGGGATGCTGTTGGCAGGTGAGGGATGCTGCTGGGCCCCCGACACCAGTGGGGAACACGCCATCCCCATCCCCATCCCACACGTGGGTTTGCTTTTGAAAATAGAAGGTGCTGAAAAAAATCCTGCTGTGCTCAGCTTGTTTCAGGGATGCTGTTGGATTTTCCCAGTGTTTATCATGTCCTGCGCTCGCTGCACGTGCATGGGTGGCTCAGTCTTGGGCAAACCCCACGGGGTGAGTCCCCACCGAGCCCCTGGATCAGCTGCGCTTCCTGGTCACACACAAACCACCCAGGGCAGAGGGAAGAGAGGCTGGTGGCAGTGTCTGCTGGAGGGGACAGCCAAGGGGATATTAGGGGACAACCAACAGGGGAGTTGGGGACACCAGGAGGGCCTTAGGGGACCAGCTGTGACAGACCAGCATTAAAGGGGTTGGGATGGAGGGGCTGGTGAACATGATGCTGCACTGAGCTCTAGCTCTGCCTGCTGATCAGGAGCAGACCTTAATGAGCAGGACTAATGAGACAGGAGGGGAATTCCAGCAAGTTTGGGGAGGCTGGGGAGTGCCTGTGATGTTCACTGCATCTCTGTGGGTTTTCTTTGGTCTGTCCCCAAACTGGTTATAGTGCCTGTCGTGGGGATGGTGCCCGCTCCGAGCAGTGGGTTTGGCATGCTGGGTGACTGCTGGTGCTGGTCCCAGTGTGTGCAGCTCCAGCTGGTCCTGGGGCCAGCATCTGAACAGCTCTGTGAGTTACCCTTGGCTCCTTACTGGCTCTCTGCTCCTGTGCTGCTGGGAAGCATATCCTTGTCCAGGCCCTGTGCTGCTGTGGTTATTGAGATGTGCTGGGATGGTGTTCGGGGGACACTGGTGGCTTCACAGGGTCCAGGCCAGTAGGCTGCCCTGGGGATTGCTGCAGAGATGGCCTGGGGGTCCTGACTCCCTTCCCACCTCCCTCTTGGCCACGGCTGGTTTGGCAGCGGGGGGGGATTTGCAGCCACACCACTGCGGGCAGATTTTTCCTTCGTCTTCTCCTCTGTTTTTAATGAGCCAACCTTGGAGGACCTTGAGCGCCGCTCCCGCAGCTCTGCTGTGACTTATCTCCTGGCCTCTGCCCCTGTTCTGCTGAGGGGATAAATCTCAGCTCCCAGTGCTCCGAGCCCATCCCGCTGCACGGTGCAGGCGTCATAACTCAGGCAGGCAGGGGGGCTGCCTGGCTGAAGTGCGGGGGGGACGTCACTACTCTGTGCTGGGAAGGATGGGCTATCCAGGGGAACAGGGAAAAAGTCCCATTAAAATAGGGGACAAGCTGTTAAACTGTCTCCTCTTCAACCTGGGTTGGAGAAAACTACATGTGGGGCTGTGGGCAGCCTCTGGGGAGCCTTTGGGGGAACAGGTGTTTTTTCCCTTAGGAAGTATTTACCTTTCCTTATCTCCATCCCAGGTGCTCATCTGAGGCTAGGGCTGGTGCTTTTGGGGAGGCAGGACCAGCCTCAGCATCCTGCATCAGTGCAGAGACTGGGATGTGTCCCGCTGGGGATCCTGAGCTGGGGACTTCCCGTGCGCCCTGTGTGGCCCAACTCCATTCTCCAGGGCCATGCTTCCCCCTCCTGGGGGGCTTTACCAGTGGGCAGGGTCCTGCCTCTGCACATGTAAGGGGCTGCTCCAGAGCTGCCCCCCAGCCATGAGATAACTGTGCTGTTTGAAGGAGTGGGCCAAGCGTGTGTGAGTCCCTGGAGCTCTGGTGTTCTGAGGCGCCGAGCTCTGCCACGTCCTCCTCCGTTATTAGTGGTGGTGCCTACACAGAGACGGGACTGGAGCCTCTCCCTCTCTCTTTCAGGCTGAGAAGCTGCTGCTGTGAGACCCCGACGGCTCTTCCTGACGGCTCCGAGGGGCGAACACGAGTGTGAGCTCCTGCCTGCCACTGCGCCTGAGGCACCTGCTCTTGGTCTTCAGGTACGTTGTTCCCACCCAGCAGTCCATGTAGGGGAGGGCATGGAGGTGTTTTCTGGTTGAGGATGAAGCTGCTGCTTCCCACGGCTGTGCCTGGGGCAACAGCCTGCAATCAGCCCACCAGGTGCTTTGCAGATCCTGTGGGTACAGATCCTGTGGGTCCAGACTCTTGTGCGATGACCTGGAAAAGGGAAGCATCACAAGGAGAAGGCATGCCTGCTTTGGTCCTCGTGGGATGTGGGGTGAAGGGGTCTGGTCCTGCCTAGGGATCAGTCCCAGCCATCTCCCTCCTGCTCACTGCAGGAGCATGGAGGTCCCAGAGCGTGTGGGACCTCGGTGGTCCCCCAGCACGGGCAGGGGAGCGTGTGACCACAGTGCACGCACAGCCCTGCACGTCGCAGCCTGGCTGGACCCGCCAAGAACCGGCTTCTGGCACCGACCGTGCTGCAAACCCCCCTCGGGGCTGCGTGCGCGGCTCCGCGTGCTCTGGGCTGAACCCGTCCCCGTCAGTTCATGTTACAGGGACTGGAACCCCCCTCGCGCTGACACCAGCCCGCACTGGGAGCTCGCACCAGCTTGAGGAGGAGTTAAAATTTAAACTTCTCGAAGGCAGTAGGATTCTCTCCTCCAGATGAGGCATCCTCCCAGCGCTGCGAGTACCCAGGGGCACAGCAGGCGCTCAGAGGGGTCACAGCAGCGCTGTGGCAGCTGCAATGACCAGGGACTGGGCTCTGCTTGGGGTTGTTCTGCCGCTGCATGTGTCTTCCAGTGCCCTCCCCACCGACTGCTGCACTGAGGGGACCCCCAGAGCTGGGACTGCTCTTTTCCCCCTGGCATGAGCCGAGGGCAGTGCCCGGGCAGGTGGGAGTGCCCGTGGAGCTGTGCATCACTGTCTGGCTCCAGTGAGGGGGGGTTGTGTGTGCCCCCCTTGCAGTGCCGCTCGCCGCACACCGGCTCCTCCACTGTGCCCCAGCCCCAAGTGCCTGCTCGGGAATCGTGAAATGGGAGTGAGAGTTTGAGGCTCCTCGTCACTCTGGGGCACAGGTCGTCCCGAGCAGGGATTAGAGAGGCTGTGCAGATGGATTCCCCAGCTGCAGTCATCAGTTCAGAGGCAGCAAAGGCAGCTGAGCTCTGTGCATCACCTTGAAGCTCTTTTTTTTGTCTTTTAGAAAACTTTGGGTGGATGTTATTGCTCATGAAAGCAAGGGGCTGATCATGCTGGGAAGGAGCAGGCGTAGTGTGGGCTGGCACTATTATGCAAGCTTCCCACATGCAGCTCTGCCAGTGCACTCCGTTCCAGAACAACAGCACGCGCCCGCGTGCCAGCCCTGAGCCCACCCCCGGGTCTGCCAGAGCACCACGGTGCCACTCTGCCCACGTTGCCCTCACTGTGGGCCCTGCCCGCGCCACCCGCACCATGCTCCTGCATCCTGCCACCTGCTCCTGCCCAGAGCCAGCAGCCCCATGGTCGGGTAGGTTTGGGGTGAGGGTGTGCACGGTCCTGCCCGGCCCCACAGCTCCGTGGTGTGCAGGAGCTGCCCATCGTAAGCACCCTGGCTGAAGTGGGAGTGCTGGGAGCTCCTCCCAGGACTTTGGGCTGTACTGGGGCGTGTCTGGCTCTTGGGGCTGGGGCTGTGCTGTTTTTTGGGGGGGCTGTCACCCCAGCCATGGTGCATGTTTTGCTCCTGCGTTGGGAGGGATGTGCCCGTCCTGGGGGATGTGCCTCATCTGTGGGGCTGGTGCAGCCATTGGTGCCAGGACCTGCTCTGGGCTCACTCGAGCTCAAGCCACCAAGTCTCTTCCCCATCCAGGTTTTCTCCCTGCTGCTTTCCCCCTCTCTCCCAGGAGCCATCCCCGTTGCTGGCCTCTGTGTGTGGCTGCTGGCCATGGACTGTGTGGGTGCTGGTGGCAAGTTTGGGCTCACTGGGCTGGTGAGGAGCAGCCCAGAGCAGGGAGGAACATGCCAATGCAGAGTCCCTGCGGCGACTCTCCCCATCATTCCCAAACCTGCCAGAGCACCCCCCGGGAGGAGAGTGCTCCTTCAAGGAAGACTTGGAGATGAGCAATGGAAAACATCTGACAGGGGAGCCCTTGAGGCGCTTTTGTTCTAGAGAGTGGGAGTGTGAGATCCGCTCAGACATGAAAGGCTGCACAGCTCCGTCCCCAAAGTCACGGTGAGGAGGAGGACGGGGGTGTGCGGCTGCACCGGGAGGTCATCCCGGGAACGACTGGCACCGGGATCCCCGCTCCATCCCTCCCCTTCCAGCAACTAAATTAGGTCACACTTGAAAGTCAGTTTCTTGGCTGTGGATTTAATTTAGCTTTTCCAGGCTAGTTATCATATAATAAATTCCAGGAGATTTATAGAAAACATGCCCAGGGAGGCTTAGCCAGTGTGTAACAAGATTTGTGCCTCTTTCCCACTGTCGAGCAGCTCTGGTGAGCGTGGCGCTGCCAGTGGATGTGCAGGCAGGGCTGGCAGCCCCGTGGGAGCTCCCAGGGAGAGCGGGCAGCCCCAGCAGTGGGGGGCTGTCACCCCTGTCTGTCTGGGGCACGGGAGGGTCCCCAGTGCAGCCGTTTCCTACCCCGGCTCCCCAGATGCCCTAAGTCACCTGGAGCAGGTGCATTCCCGCCGCTGCTCATCACTTGTCTTCTCGCCTGGGCTCAGTGTGGGCAGTGCCAGGCACAAGCCCATCGTGGCAGTGCCCGTATGTGACCAGAGGCAGCACAGTGGCATGAGGGCTCAGCAGCCCCGAGCAGTGCCAGCGATGGGGAGCGATGGGGCCTTGGGCACCTTGGTTCCTTTCTGCTCAAGGGGTGACAGTTTGTGGGCCATCCCTGCTGGGTGGGGGGGCCTTGTGCCCTCCCTCCACCGGCTCCTGGGGCACAGGGACCATGAGATGGAGCTAAAAGAGGTGGCATTTCGTGCTCCCTGCTGCTGGGGCGGGTTTCCCGCTGCACCCAGAAGGCCGAGCAGGGAAAGGCACTGGGGTTTGTGGGGATTTATGGCACTGGCAGCGCAGTGCTGGGAGCTGGTGGCTCAGCATGGAGGGCACTGCCAGCGTGCTCCTGCTCCACTCACTGCTAACGCTGCCCAATTAGTGTCTTATTAGTCACTCTGCGTGTTAAGGCATTAGGAACAATTAAGGGTGAGAAGAGTTTCCAGATGTAGAGGCAAGTGCTGGAGCTGGGAGCTGGCAGTTCCACTGGCTGCTCCCATATGGAAGGGATCTTGTGCACAGCAGGACTCACTGCGGGGCCACGGGGCCAGCCTGGCTAAGGGTCCTAGGGCCACTGGGGTGCAGGGAACCCCACTGTGGGGCAGCCCTGGGGGCAGTGCCCACCTCTGCCATCAGCACCACAGCTGGGGGCCACACAGAGGTGGGATGGAGCCATGGGGGGGTTGATGCGTGTGGGAAGTAGCTGCTGGGATGCCCACGGATGAGGGGCACAGCCAGGCACTGCCCCTGCCCTGAGTAGAGGGATGTTCCACCAAGCCCTGGGTGTGCTCCACAGGGCTGTGTTTGTAAATGAGCTCAAATGAAACATTTATTTACTGTTGGGGCCAGGTGTGAGTCCCTCGGTGCACCCAGCCAGCGCTGGCAGCCCTGTGCTGTGCTGTGCTGTGCTGTCCTGGCTGCAAGCAGTGACACAGGAGCATCTGGGGCACGGCACGAGGGGCCAACCACCTCGACAGAGATAGCACTGTGTTGTGACACTTTGAGGTGCAGGAGAAGTAGCACAAGAGGAGACGAATGTGACTTCAGAGCCCAAGTGCAAGTGACTTCAGCTCACCAGAAATAGTCCCCAGGCAGTGCTGGGAGAGGGGACCTGGAGCTGGCAATTTCTGGGAGTGTTGGGGTGCTCCCGTGGCTTGTTGCCCCCCTGCAAGGTAAGCTGCACCCCCACTATTGCTCCCAGCACTGCACCCCCGTTGCCCCCCCTCCATGGCACTGGAGAGGCTGCCAGCCAGGGGTCAGGGAGCTGGCAGTGGCTCTGGCCAGCACAAGAGGTCTCTCCTCAACACCAAACACATCACCCCGTGACAAGCACTCAGAGGGTTCCCCATCGACTCCTGGAGCCTCGGGTGCCCTCATGGTGTGGAGGGTGTGGGGGGCTGCCCCAGCCTTTGGGGTGTTCCCCCAGACACTGATGCTGTGGTTTCCCCCTCGCTGAGCCAAGGCCGAGTGAGCACCGCGAGGTGCTGCCACACAGAGGGGCAGCAGAGAGGGGGACAATGGCCTCCAGCACATCGGAATATTTTCTCTGCTGCTCTCCCCAAGGCGAGGAGTGGTGCTTGGACAGATGGTGTTTTTGAGTGACCTTGCAGCTCTGAGCAGTTCCCTCGGCTGCTGAGTAACGGTGGGAGCCGCGGGAAGCGGCAGCGGTGCCGCAACCTGCTCGCGCTGGCGGGAGCCTGTCAGGGAGCCAGGGCTGGGAGGAGTATGGGGTAAGCCAGGGGATGGAGCCAGAGCCCGACAGCCCTGAGGTGATGGCTGCAGGGAAGTTCAATGTGCACCATAATCCCTGGCTCCCTTTTGCTGTGGGAAGAGTGTGGTGTGTCCAGTGAGGTTATTCTGAGCCTCCAGCAGCTCCTCTAGCCTGTGCCCCCGGCTCTTTGCTTCAGCAGTGGGATCACTCCTCCTCTCTCCTTGTGCTCTTCTTTGGGAAGGGCCTGAGTTTTCTCCAGGAGCCAAGGCAGCAGTGCCTGCAGTCAGCACAGCGGGACCAAGTGTGAGGAGAGCTCTCCTGCCATTGCCATGGTGTGTGGGGACACACTAGAGGTCCAGGTCGTGTCCATGAGGGCAGCAGGTCCAAAATCTTTTGCCATGTGAAGTTTCTCTTGGAGCTGCGATCCAGGACTGTGGTCCTGAGGGAACAGATCCAAGCGAGGGGAAGAGGGCACTGCAACGTGCGGCTTTGCCATCGAACAGTCACCCTGGGCAGGCTCATCTCCTCTGGCACCCTTGCAGCCTCCTGCCAGCTCCTGAGGGCTGCAGCACCAAGAGGTGTCCTAAATTGGGGAAGGAACAAGGAGCTCTTGGCACTCTCCTGGAGCATCATTTGCATTCCGGCGCAGCTCCTCGCTGTGAGGGCTGCGAGGGAGGCGGGGGCCCGGCAGCCGAGGGGTGAGGAGCGGCCGCACTGGCTCCGCTGTCGGAGCATCCCGTGGGACAGCTGCGGAGGGGGCTGTGGCTCAGGGATCACCGTGCTCCAGGTTTCTTGTTTTCGTTCTTCTCTGCCTCAACTTTGTGTCCGAGTTTGCTGTCCAGGATTTGTGCCTTTGCTTTTTCTGAACAGGAATTGTCATCATTGCCATCTCACTTCGGGGCCGGTGCCCTGTGACGTGATCCGATGAACCACGGTGGGGTTGGTTGTGTTCCTGTCTGTTCTGTGCTCTCTGGGGATGGAGAGGGTCTCGTTTCCGTTGCGTGGACCACAAGACCAGCTGGGGCCGGGCAGTTCCCAGCCAGATTCAGGTGGTCTGTGGTGAATTTCTGTGGAGTGGGATGTTTTCCCCTTCCTGGGGGCTGCTCCAAGCTAGGATGTGACATGTGGCAGGGCAAGGGGAGCAGCAGAGGGTATGGGGGTCTTGTGGGTCTCTGAGCGCAGCAGGACAGGGTGCAGGACCCCAGATTCCTCTGGAGTCATCAGAGGGAGCAAGTTGGGGGCAAAGGGCTCCTGCTGTGTCTGGCATGTCCTGGTGAGGCGGGAGTGTTGTGCAGAGGGCAGGATGCGGGTGCCCTGCAGCCGCTGCAGAGGGATGGTGACAGGGCACTGTCCTCCCGGGCTGCCCCGCGCTGGTGGCAGCACTCCTGGGCAGGAGATGGGGGCGGCTGCAGCCGGGGGGTTCTTCCTCGGGGACGGGGCAGGGTGGGATGAGCCCCAGGGGGCTCTGCCCCTTGTGCCACGGGTACTGCCGGGGGGCCAGGCACTGCTGGGCGCTCAGCTGTGGCGCATCACCCGCCGTGCCGGTGCCAGGCTGCCGCGCAGCATCTGAGCAGCTCCGGTTACTTAACATGCAGCAAGTGTTGCACTCGGAGAAATTTAGACGTAATTTTTTTGTGCTTGCATGTAAATGTGGGTAGGTGCTGTCCTGATTGATGGCAATTAGCATTTTCTAACGGTAACAGATGTTCGGATTGCCAGGAGGCTGGTACCTAACGCCCACGCTGCCATCTGTTCCGCTGGGCACTGCCTGGGGAAGCGGCACCAGCACCACGGACCTGCAGGGCCGTGCTGGGGTGTGTTTAACAGCAGTGTACAGGGGGGGTTTATTATGTTTTTTTTTCTGGGGGAAAATAATAATAATAATGAAGACGTTTTCAGGTTTATAAATAGTACACTGTGTTTATTATGGGATGGAGACTTTCCATCTGATCAGCAGCCTGGATTGCTGCACGGAGTTAGGGAAGCAGTCTGGACAGAGCAGGGAGCAGCAGCACTTGATTTTCTAGGGATGCAGTGGGAAGAGGCTCCAGTGTAGTGGCCAGCAGGTGTCCATGGGCCAACCCCCTGTCCTCTGCCTGCTCCCTGCAGCGGGTGGTCACTGCTCATGGGGACAAGGGCTGCTCTGCTTTGGGCATCACTTTTCAGTTCTGGGTTGGAAGCAGTGAAACATCTGTGTGGTGTTTAAAGGTGTGTTTTAGGAAGAGGCCTAGAGTCCCGAGCCTTATCCCACTGTCCAGGCAATCTCACAGCATCCCCTTTCCTCACATGGTGCCTGTCCTTCCCTGTTTCCTCCTGCCTCCCTTTATCTGAGCCTTTTATACCCATTTATTCTTGTGCCAACATCATCCTTTACCCTGACCAGCTCCTCCTAGTGCCCATTCCTCGTGTATTTATGGAGAATATAAATTGGGCACGGACCAGCTCCTCTGTCCTGTCCTTCCGTTGGCTCCTAGAGCAGCTCCCCATCCCCTGGCAGCTCTCCCTGCTCCCCCAGCTTGACCTTCCCAGACAGGGTCATCCCACAGCACAGATCCAAGCCAAGCACGGTGTGGCAACACAGACACAGACCTTTCCCTGGAGCTCCCAGTGCCAGGCAGCCTGGAGCACACTCACACTCGCACGCTCACACTCACTCTCTTCCCAGATGCTGGAGCTGGTGACTCAGAGTCAGCCCATGGCTGAGTAATGCACCAAGAAGTGTCTCCATGTGGTTCCCAGGTTGGAGCAGATGCTCCCACGTGGTCCTGGTATTCAGTGTTTTGGACTTGGTGCTGCTTGCTGGCTCTGGTCTCAGTGTCTGCCAACCCCCTCTGGGCTGACCCCTCCTCCTGCCCCCAGCCCCCATCCCACTGGGATGCTGCTGCCAGCACAGCCCCTTGCATTCCCAACTTACATGTTGCATGAACTGCATTAGGTATGGGCAGATCTTACCTGTTTGTCATATATTTCCACCTTGGTTTTCACTGAGCTCCTGTTCTGCATGATGGGGTTTCTGGGGGGGGTCTCTCCCTACCCCATCTCCTCCTGTCTCTGTCCTGTGCTTCCCAGTGCTGTGACCCATCACAGCTTGACACAATGTGTTGGGCCAGTTCTGAGGGGTTTCTGGGATGGAGGTTTCCTTGTTCCTCTGTTTTGAACTCACAGGATGTTTTGAGTTTTGCTCCTGCTGTGGAGCCTGTAGCTTCACTTTCTGTTCCTCTGCTCTGTCCCACAGCCTGGACACCAGTGAGTTACCATCCCTCATTCTTCATCCCTCATCCCTCTTTCCTTATCCCTGTTCCTTCGTCCCTCTCCTCTCATCCCTCCCATGCACTGAAGCAAATTTCTCCATCAGTTTTCAGGCAACATCCAGGTTGATTTTCTCCCCCCTCATCCCCGCTGTGGAGCAGCCTTGGGAGTGCTCAGTGGTTTCCCTGGCCTGGGGACCAGCAGCTCCATGCCCCAGCACTCACCGTGTCCCACCAGCTGAGGCCAACCAGCGGTGGATGTTGCTCTCACCTGGCTCTGATGGGGCCAGAGGGGTCAGCTGCTGGCACCAGGAGCAGTCCTGGGAGCAGCAGATGCCAAACCTGTGCACAGGGCCATTGATGGACACTGGCAGCTGAGCCGGAGCAGAGCCCTGGTCCTGCCCTCACTGGTGCCCACCGTGTCCTCTGGCCATCCACACTGTGACCAGCACAGAGCTGTGTCCGTGCCATGCGATGAGCTCTTCCCTGGGCATTGCTAACATTGCTCTGGAAGGACCCTGGCACTGTGCCAGCTGCTCTGTGAGCTGCTGTGGAGGGAACTGGCTCAGGGAACCGGCTCCTCGTGGGTGGGAGTTTTCTGATGCAGCACCCAGGACAGGACCCGGCTCACAGCAGGACCGAGTGTGCCCCTCTCCCACTGTGGATTTCCCAGCACTCGGCTTCTGCCCAGCTGTGGAAACCGGAGAGGTGGTGATTGAATGACAAGAGGTGAATTAGATGGAGAGTGCTTTCCTGCTTTCGGGAGAGCTCCCACGTGTTCCTCTTTCCCTCTCCTCTTCCCAATTTTCCTTTTAAAAATGTGAGTCAGTCGTGGTGCACACAGAGGCAATACTGGGATGGCTGCTGAGCGCTGCAGGGACAAATCCTGTCCTTGGCACTTGACAGCTCCAGCTCAGGGAGGTTGAGCTGGGTTTGAGCTGAAACCCCAGCCCTGCTGAGCCCCAGGACCCCCATCCCTGGGCAGCCTCAGGGGGATGGTGAGGCTTGGCTACAGCTCTGCTGCAGCTCCAGGAGACCTGAGGCACTTCCCTCTGCCCCTCACAAGAGATGCTGGCCTTGCCCAGAGCTGGGCACAGTGCATGGCATGGGAGTCCCACATTGTGCAGAGGAGCCATTGGGTAGATTTGAGCTGAGCCAAAGCCTCACCCTCGTGTGAGAGCTGCAGCACTGGCCCCAGGGCAGCTGGTAATGCCTGGGAGGTGTGTGTGGGCTGGGGACAGGGATGTGGGATGGGGATGGGGCAGGGGGCTTGAGTGCAGACAGGCTTCTCCCCCATGCTTTTTTTTCTGGTTGGAAAACAAGCCTGCTGCGTCTTTGTTGTTCTTTCCCTCACTTGCTTTTCAAATTCATCTGGGAAGACTTCCCCGGGTGCTCACAGAGGTGTCACCAGCCCAACAGCTTGTGCTGCTCTAATAAAATGGCTTCGTAGCAGAGGGTTTGATCTATTTTTAAAGCAAGCTCCACGCTGTCTCCTCCCGCCCTCCCACCGGCAGCGAAACAGAGCCCGAAGGCTCCTGGGAGCGTGGCAGCGGCGCAGGGCAGCCAGCGAGCCAGAGCCCTGCTCACACCCTGCCAACGGCAGCGGTCACAGCCGGGCTGGCTGGCCCCATCCCTGCCCCCATCCCTGTTCTCTGTGGCCGGGAAATGCTCCGGGGAGCAGGACAGGGCTCCCTTTGCTGCACTGTCAGGGAGAGGAGCTCTCTGCATGGTTTTTATTCCTCCAAGCGGTGACTGTGCTGTATAAATTAACATACGGAAACTTCGCTCCACTTGGAAGTTTGGTATTTTCTGCTCGTTTGATGCCCTGTTATTAAAACTCAATTTTCTGCGAATAAAGTCCTTTAAATAGAATTCGTCTTCCAGCGATGACTCATCGCAGAGCAGCAGCTCCTCGCAGGAGAAGGCAGCACGAGGGCAGGTCTGGCACTCGCAGCCTTGGGAATCCCCAGATCAGCTCCCGGGGCTTTGCCGAGTGCAGGGGAAGCCACCCCAGATGCCTCTGCTGCCCATCCCACTGGCTCCACCTGCTCCAGCTGCTGCCAATGCCCAGGGGCTGGGCACGGGGATCAGATCCCTGGCTCGGTCTGGGGCGTCCCTGGAGCCTGCATACTGGGAGTGGCAGAGGGCACTGTGCTGTCCCCGCTGCCCACCCGCCTGTGCCGCTGTGCAGCCCATGGTGGCACTGTCATGGTGTCACTGTGCTGCTGCCTCCTGCCCGTGCCACCCCCTAGCACTGGTGGTGACAGACAGGTGAGCTCCCAGAGCAGGGGAGTGAGGACGTGAGGGATCACGGCACAGGCTGCCCGTGCCCAGCCTTGCCGGGCAGTGGCCAGGGGAATCCGGCAGCAGGATGTGGGGCACGATAACATCTGCTCACATCTGTGTCTGTTCTGCTGGAGCTGGCTCTGCCTGCACTGGTTCCATTGATGAAGCTTCTTAGAGAGGTGTCAGGGACAGGAATAGGTGCAGGAATTGTGTCAGGGGAGGAGGTGGATTTTAGGTGCTCACTGGGGGGGTGGTCAGTGCAGCAGGCAGAGTTCAGATGGAGTCCAGATGGAGTCTGGATGGAAGCAGGATGGATGGGCTGGGGCTGAGGGGCTCCTCTCCAGAGTTTGACCAGCATGGCAGTAGATCTGCACAGAGCAGGTTTCCCCAAGGAAGGAAGAGGAGGGCACTAGCGACTCTCCCAGCCTGGGCAGCATCCAGCTGGGGCAGCTCTGAGTGGACCTGAGCTCCTGCAAAAATGAATTTTCTGCCCACTCTTGCTCTCCCCCTGGGATGCTGCTCACTCTGGTTCAAGGGTTCCTGCCAGGATTATTATTCTTTCAAGTCTGGCATCTGTTAAGGTGACAGCAGCTGGGGAGAGGGAAGGGATTGCAACAAATTTCTCATAAAAAGTAGCTAAGTTGATGAAACCATTACAGTGCCTGCATCTGGCACTCCATCATCGTGACACGCCAGGGAGAGGGACAGGCACCTCCCGAGCTTTCCCTGGGAGAGCAGGGCCAGCCCTCTGTCCCACAGATCCCTGTCCCCGAGTGGTCACACCCCTCCTGGTCTGTCCCCTGTCCATCCCGCAGCCTGGGTGTCCCATGTGTGCCCATTTCCCAGTGCTGGTGCTGCTGCCAGTGTTCAGTGTGAGGTCTCAGAGTGACCCTGGGGTCCCACCTCTGGGGCAGAGCCATCGGGGGAGTGAGCTGCAGCTGGGGCAGATGGGGCCACCAGGGGAGAGCTGGTGGGGCTGAGTGCTGGATTCCCAGAGCATTACCTGCTTTTATTAAAAACCAGTGATGTGCTTGAGCGGTTACACTTTGTCTCCGTGACAGGGAGGCCGCTGTGTCAGCCGGGGTGCAGGATCCAGCACCACTCATGGCTCTTGTTATCACCCTCCTCTCTCTGCTGCTCACCCCCCGAAACCCAGCCAGCCCACCTTGGCCCCATCAGTGCCGGGATGTTCAGCTGACTGCTGCCAATTGCTCATCTCCCCCTTTTCCTGGCTTATTCCCATGACCTGCCATGGCCCACTCCTGCTGCACAGCCACCGGAACACTTCATCAGGCAAACTCCTGCCTCCTCATCCCTGTTCCCAGGGAAGGAAGTGTGTGCAGTGGTGTTAAAGAAGAGGGAAAGGTCTCTGTCCTCACTGCCCTGCCAGCCTAACCCTGTCCCGGTGCCACAGGGGTTGAGGGCAGCAGCAGCTGCCCAGCTAAACATGGTGAGACTCTGTTTGCCAGCCTTGGCCTGTGTCCAGCCAGGCTCCCTGGGTTTTAAATTGTGCCAGTGTCTTTTCCTGCAGAGGTGCTGCTCCAGGAACCATGAAGAGCTGAGAGGACTCCAGAAAAGGCGGCTTATCTCTAGACCAGGTCTCAGAAACTGTTTTAATCCCTTTTCCACCCCCACAGCCTCCTTCATTCTTGGCTAGAAGTGGTCACCCCTGTTAAGTGCTCGCTCCTGAGCTGGTGAAGGAGGCGCTGGGATGTGGAAGGAAAACCCTTTTTCCTGGAGGCATTGAGCAATTCCTTACCGTGACCTAGATGTCAGTTTAATGCTCCGGCAAGTCCCAAGACTCGCATATGAAGTTGCCCAGGGGAAGAGGATATTTCAGGAACACAGAAGCTGCTCAGCAGTGGTAAAGTGCATGAGCTTTCCCTGGCAGGAGCCGTGCTGAGCCTCCGTCTGCTCGCGCCTGCCATGCCAGCCACGGAGCAGTGTCCCCTCTCCTCGGGGTGTGAGCGGGGTGGGAGGGTCAGTGATGCTCTGGCACACGATGGCAGTGCCGTGCAGAGCCCACGGTGCTCCGGGGCTGGGGTGGAGCGTGACTGGGAGCTGCTGGTGCTGCCTGCCCGGTGCATGGCCATCCTGCCCAGAGCAGGAACACTCCCAGCTCCATTCCTGCAGCAGAGGCTGGGCACGGGCTGCCAGCAGTAAGGTGGCACAGGTGGAGGATGCACATGCCACGCGGGGTAAATCCAGGTTTGCAGTCTGCCGTTCTGTGGCCTCAGGTCCCATCTCCCCTGCAGATTCTGGGCTGGAGATGTGTGCAGCCCTCACCTTGTTCTTGCTGCTCTCCTCTTCCTGTCCATGTTAAACCAATCATCTTAATGGAGTGCTGTGTCCCCCAGTCCCCCCAGCCTGAGCCCTGCTCACACACGGGTCTGAAGTGTCTCAGCAGATGCCCCACTGAGTGGGTCTGACACGCTGGGGAGCCAGGCAAGGGACACTGAATCTGTCCCCCTGGATCCTGGTTTTGGAGCTCCTCAGGGGTCACAGAGCTGTGCACCAGGAGAAGAGCTTGATCTGGGACCTTCTGAGATTTGGAGGGGCTGAGAAATGGTGGGAGATGGTTGTGCCCAGCATGGGAAGGTGGTGGCACTGCAGGACCACACAGGGCTGGATTGCACAGGTTGGCTTTGACACACTGATGTGAAAAAATGAGGTAATTTCATTCTGGTGTTGTTATTTATCTTTATTCTACTGTGGCAACTGCAGGTGGGGAGAGGAGCAGGGACTCCCTGCAACACATCTTGAGGTCATGCCAAGCCCAGCTGGGTCCCTGCACATCCCTGCCTGGAGACAGGCTTGGGAGCCCTTGGCTCCATTATTTGCCACCTTCAGAGGGGCTTGGGACCCCAGGAGGGCCCCTGACAGTGCTGACAGGTGCTAGTGCTGCCTCATTCTCTGCCCAAGGCTTTCTCCCTCATCAGGCACATCTGCAGGCGGTTGAAGTAACGAGGGCTTGGGGAGGGTGGGGGGCAGTGCTTGTGCCCTATAAAAGTCTCCCAAGGAGGGTGCAAGGTGTTTGCCAGTGGGGACTCTGCAGCTCTGTTTTCATCCTGTGAGTGCAGCAGCATGGAGAGGAGATGGAACAGGTTAGTAGGGTTGTGGAGGGAATTTTGTGCTTGTTTTGGTCTCTCAATGGCTTCTTTGTTTTTCCTTTGCTGCTGCCTGCCTCAGTTTACCTGACTGTTAAACAGAGCTCAAGTGTAACATCCTTTTGCAGACCATGTGGTGTAGCTGGTGTTTGCTGTTGGGTGTCCTGGCAAGGCCGGAGCTTGTCCCTGGCCTTGAGGCTCCTCCATCAGCCCTGGTGCTTCTTGTGGACCAGATGTTCTTCTCTGCCCTTCTGGATGGTTTTGTCCCCTCTTCCTCTTTGTTTCTCAGTGTTCCTCTGTGCCTGCTGGACTTGGGTGCATTCCCTGGGCCCTGCCAGGGCTGGTCCTGTAGGTCACCCACCCCCAACTCTGTCCTGCTGCCATTGCAGCCTTTGTGGCACAAAGCGCAACCAAAAAGTTGATGCTTCCATCTTGCGTTCCCCTGTACCTGTGAGTTCCCCCGTGGATGATTTAGAGCTGAAAGCCTGGGCTCTGGCACTGGGAGAGGGTTCCCAAGATAAAATAATCTCTGCCAGCAGCTGAAGTGACAGAAGCCCCATTAACAGCAGCATATGCCTGGGAACACCCGTGCTGCGCGGGAGGACGAGGCAGAGTGGGGGGAGCGCAGGAGCAGCAGCCCACAGGAAGGGGGGATGTGGGAGCTGGTAATTACTCTGCTGCCATTGGGATGCTCCTTGCTAATTTACAGCATTAGTGGAATCGGGATGTGATTCTTCCTCCTGAGCCTGGGCAGGGCCGTCCCCTGGTGCAGGCAGACGTAATTATCCACATTTAACTGAGGGCTTGTAAAATGTATTTGTCTTGCAGAATGTGAGTGTAATTGCTGTGAATTAAATACGGATGCAGTTGTGGCTAGAGTAGGACCTTGCCTGGCGGGGAGCACACAGAGCTGGGGCTCTCTGGGCTGCTCCCTGGCCCCCTGTGCCAGCAGGGAGGGAGGCTGCTGCTGGTCTGGAGCTGGGGAGGATTTTGGGGGGTTCTGAGCATTACCCCAACACAGACCTTCCCTCCCTCGCTCTGCTGACTGGTCTGACTGGATGTTTGTGCTGACTGGATGGATGTACTGACGGGAGAGAGCCAGGCAGCCTGTGAGTATTCCCGGGGATCTGCCGGTTTATCTTCTCTCTGTGTCGGTCCCAGGGGCTGCCTGGGTTTGGTTGAACTCGACATGTGCATTTGCAGACACTGATCCCGTGTGCAGGTGGTGCTGGGCCATTCCTGGGGTGCAGGGCTCTGTGGTGAGGGTTCTGCCCTGGTATCCTGCTATCCTGCCTGTTCCCAGCTGCAGCCCCATGGCAGGGGGCCCATCCTGGTGTGCCTGGGGGGGCTTGGGTGCCATGGAGCTCCCTGGCAGGGTGGGGAGAGGAGCCTGGGCACTGCTTGGTGACCTTCTGGGGTGGCATCACTGTGGGGGACACCAGATGCCTCCGGGTTTAGGGTGCTCAATAGACTACCTGCCCTGGGTCTCCCCAGTTCTGGTTGCTGCCTACCCCTCCCTAAGACAAACTCCCAGGGGAGTTTTAAGGCACTTGGATCTTTGTTCTCTGAGGAGCCATGTCCTTGCCTGGAGTGGTGGTGACAAACCTGTGACTTGGACCTGCTGAGCCAGGAGGAAGCAGTGCTGGGGTGACAGTGGTGTCAGCTGTCCCTTTGGCCCAGGTGCAGCTTGCTGGCAGTCACAGAGGTTTGGGGACCATCCTGCTTGGAGGGGAGTGGGGGCAGCCAGCCACTCTGCATGGCTGTCACCCCCTGCACGAGGGCAGGATGCTGAATGTCCCCCTTCTGCGTTAGGGTGACTATGGCTGTGCCCCACTAATAGTTGGGGTGAAAGGCTGGGGGGTGACAAAGGGAGCGTGTGTCGTGGGAGTGTCACTGGGATGCTGGGACCGTGCTTGGGGTCTGTGCTGGAAAAACACTGGTGGCATGGGAAATGTGCAGGAAAGTGCTACAGAAATGGTTCATGGGCTGGAAAATCTGCTCTGCTGTGGGAGACAGAGCCTAAGTAGGTTGAACTTTTCATCCAAGAGAAGTTTAAGAGGTGGCTTTGCGACGTGGGTTGTTTTAGGCTGTGATCAAGAGATATCTGTGGGTACAGAGCGCTCTAATTTAGCAGGGAAAAGACATAACAAGATCCAGGCTCTGAAAGCTTCAGCAAGACAAATTCTGACTGGAAACGAAGGGCATATTTTTATCATGGAAGGTAATTAACCACTGGAACAGCTTAAGCCTGTGGGGGATTCTCTGTTGCTTGACATCTCTGGATCAAACCCGGATATCTGTCAGGGAGGGAGGCACTGAATGGGATGAACACGGGATTGGAGCCTTTAGCCCGTGTCCCAGGGCAGCTGTTGCTGGGTCTAAGTGCCCTTCCAGCCCTGGGCTGTAATATTCAGTGTCAGTACTTGGGGATAGGTTGAAATTTGGGTTACACAGGAGACATGGAGCACTAAAGCACTTAAAATGGGAATTAGGAGAGCTTGTCTCTGTGGAGAAAGGCTCTTGTTTTCCCTGGGGATTTTTAGAAGGAGGTGGCAAGGTGCTAAAGTTGCCTTCAAGTCAGACCCCTGCCCTTTCCCCTCAGCTCCATTCTGTCCCCATCTGGTATCTGCGGGAACTTTCTCTTCTTAACTGTGAAAATCTGAACTCCAAATCCAGGCCTGTTTGGGGTTTTCCATCCTGGCTTTTGTGCCCATGCTGTAACACCTTTGGCCAGACCGTGCTACTCAGCATCATTTACCCACAGTGTGTGATGGGGCAGCAGAAACTTTCCAAAAGTCAAAGCAAGTCATGCTCCTCTCAGATCAGAGACCCGGACACCTTCAGGGGAAGGAAATGAGATGGGGGTGTCCGTGACACACCAGTGTTGGCTCGTGCAGCTCTGGATCTTGGGCTGGGTCACCGTGGATGGATGAGTTTGTCTGTCCTGCAGCCCTGGGTGCTTTGGGCTGGGCAGTGTCCCTGGGGCTGGCAGAGGGTCTGACCCCAGCCGTGGGCAGCACGTTGTCAGGACATGGGCTCAGCGTGTGCTGGAGGGTTCCCAGGCTCGTCCATCTGCTCCTCGGTGGCAGCAGGAGGTTTGTGTGGACAGGAGGCTCTGGCCCTGAGCCTGGCCCGGGCGTGCTGGGGGACGTGGGCAGGAGCTGCCTGTGCCCTGCTGCTGCTGCCAGGGCCACAGCTGGCACCCGGCAGGGCGCTGGTGGCCAACTGTGTGCCCGGGGCAGGAGCATCCTCTCCCGTGGACAAGGGCTGCAAATAGCCACTGAGTCAGACTCTGGAATGGGACCATCTTCCCAGGTACCATTGTTTTCCAAATAACTCTGAATGTTTCCTCTGCTCAGAGAATGAATCCTGTGTCAGAGGGCAGTGCCACAGTACAGGGGTGTTGAGTGGGATTTCTGTCACTCCTTGGTGAGATGGGAGCTCGTTGTGCTCTGTCCCATGGGGCAGCGTGTCCCCATCTCTGCTCCCAGTGCTCCCCCAGCACTTGTGGGCTCCACACCAGGGCTGAGGCAGCACAAGTTGTGCTGATCTCAGTGTTTCTGGGCATGGAGAGCTGCTCCTGCCATAGAGCAGCTCTGTCACATGGTGCCTGAGGGCTGTGGGAACAGGGCAGTGGCTCTGACCAGCACAGCAGGGCTGGCAGGGCAGCACTGTGCCCAGCTGGCTGAGGTGTTACCCCACATCTGCCCTTCCCCTTCATCCTGGATCCAACTGCCCATGGGACTGTGGGCACTGGCCTTCCTGTCTGGGGGAAAGGGGAGGACATGGGGAACATGGCATGAGAAGGGTTAATGCAGAAAGATTTCTGCCCTGTGGCATAAACACCACCGAATGCATGTTTGCCTTCATTTGCATATGGAAACATATCCTAAAGGCCCCTTGTTTGGAAAGTTCTGTTTTTTACTCCATCTTCCTATAGAAGGAAGGAAATTATTCATAATTAAAAAGTAATAATAATGCGGAATGAAGGAACCCAGCTGTATAATACCCGGCACAAAAGGGGGAGCATGGGGAATCTATTTTTAATGGTTTCCACAGCAACTGCGATTTTGTTTACAGTGATTTTCCTCCTGTGCTGTGAGGCTGTTCCCAATTTACATTTATAAGGAGCTCTTGCATGGGAAGCCCATCACTGGAGGGTGCTCTGGCACTCGGGGAGGAGTGCTGAGAAGAGAGGATGCGGTTGTGGAGAGGCTGGCTGGCGCTTCTGGGATGGGGTGTGATGAGCAGGACCCCCGGAGCTGGGCACCTGCCTGGGCATCGTGCCCTGGCCGCTGGTATCCCGCTGTGCACGGCTCTGGGGGCTGCAGGACACAGGAGCTGGTACAGCCCAGCCGGAGACACTCAGACTTCAGCTGCCTCCAGGGGCAGGATGGTGACACTACCAGATGGTCCTGGGCACCTGCCTGGCTCTGGGCTTGCCCAGCAGCACGGCTCCCCTGGCAGAGCTGTGGCCATGCTGGTGCTGGGTGAGCTGGGAGTCGAGCCCCCATGGAGTGGGGGAATGCCTGGGCTGTGCCTGGGAAGGCTGTGCCGGGTGTGGGGGTCCCTCGTGTCTGCTGAGCTGATCTGGGGGAGAGGAGGACTCTGGATCCCTTTCCCCACCCACGACGTGGGGCGGCCCAGTTCTAGTTCCGTTTCCATCTGAAGAACCATTGCGACGCCTTGAAGGATGGGGAAAGGGAACTCCAGGGGTTTCTCAGGGGTCTTTTCAGGCCCTGAGCCTGGAGGGGAGAGGTGCTCCCCCCACACCCCCGCACGTGGCCCCATGGCCGGCAGGGAGACAGGACACCGGGCGTGGAGAGGAGGCAAGAGAGCGTTTATGGTTGGGGATGTTACATTTATAGGGTTTGGGAGGATTCACAGAGTAACCAATAGGGTTTAGGAGGATTCACAGAGTAACCAATAGGGTTTAGGAGGATTCACAGAGTAACCAATCAGAAGTCTCAAGGGGCTTACAGGAACACCCAATCACAGGAAGGGGTTAACAAGGACCAATGGGAAACACCTCAGGACACCTTCCCAGGACATTCCTGCATGGATAACATGGGGGGTGCTGGGAAGAAGCATGTGTTTGCAAAGAGACCACCAAAAGCCATTTTAAGACATGTTTAAACAACAGTTTTCCCATATAATGCAGGTTTAGTGCCACAGAGGACAGTGCTCTCTGCTCCACCTGTGCTGCCTTTACCTGTCTGGCAGGCTGTGGAGCAGCCCTGTTCGGTGCTGGGGGTGCAGCTGGGTCTTCCTCAGGGCCGTGGGCTCTGGAGCAAGCCCAGGTATCACTGCTGCATGTGAGTGATGGAGCAGAGGGGAGGCTGATACTGGAGAGCTCTTCCAGGAGCTGGAAATTGAACCTCGTCTGAGAGGTGCTGATTTTTAACGAGGGCTAATGGAGCAATTTGCTGGGAGCTCAGTGCATTCCCTGGCACTGGGTATCTCCCTCTGGGGCTCCCAAAGGCAGACATGAAGGAGTTTTGAAGCGAGTGCTCCGATTCCTGTGGGAATAGCCCAGCTCCCAGGTGGAGAGTGAAGGGGGTTTGTCTGTGACCCCTCCTGGAGTCTGCAGAGGATGCTCTTCCTCTGGGAGGATGAGGAGGCAGATAAGGGCTTTCCCTTCCTCTTTTTCCTCCAGGAGTGGATGTGAACACTCTCCCCCTTTCCTTGTGCCCATCTGTGTGTGTGTGTGTCCTTAGGGATTGTGGCCCAACTCTCCTTCAGGGTGGTGACAACACACCAGCCCTGAGGACCCTGGGACAGTACTGGATTTGGCCCCACTCTCACCCTGTGCATCAGGGTGTCCTGCTGTCCCTCAGGATTAGAGCTCCGCCTTCCCCCCCCCCCCCCCAAGGTCTGAGGTGGTGAGTCTGGGCTTGAGTGCCCAAGGGAAGGTGAACCTGAACCTGATGGTGTTTTAGGGCTCACTGGGATCCAGGGTCATCCCAGCCGGGTTGCTCAGGGGGTGCTGGCCCCTTCCAGCTGCGTGGTGGGAAGCTGCTGCCTGGAGATGGGCTACTTTCATGAACCAATAAAAGAAGGTTTTTATCACCTGTTCCAGCTAATTTTCTGTGGTTTGTAATGGCTTTGGGAAGCAGGTAATTGCAGTGATTGCATTCCATGTGTAGCATTAAAGGGAATTGAGGGGACTGTTTGTTAATTAGCTGTACTTGTGTGGAACCTGAAACATATTAACCTTCACAGAATCCCAAACTATTAGGGATGAAGAAGGGATTTAATGATGGGAGAAGCAGAAAAACAAGAAGCAATTAGGGTTCTTTTTCCCAGCATTGTGGGTGTGTTGGTGGGGGTGACTGGCAGAGCAGCCCAGCAGGCTCAGACAGACTCGGGGGGAGGTGGGAGGGACCCCCAGGTGTGGGATGGGATGAGTGGGGCCAAGAGCTGTGCAGAGTAGCAAACTCCTTAGGCAGCAAGAGGATTAACAGGGAGACCAGGACACCCATTTAACCTCCCGATGCTGCTGCACTCCCCTATTTTTAGCTTTGTATCATGTGAGCTGGGATTCAGATGCTCCTTCCCTTTAAAATCCCTGGAGGTGTTCTGGGATGCAGCTGGGGAACAGCCCCGTGGTGCCACTGCTGGCTCAGCACCCTGAGGCCATTGGAGAGGGGCTCAAGCCCCTGGAGGCTGAAGTTGGAGGGAGGGGGGTTGATGGAGAGCCTGGCCTGGGCAGTGGGGCTGAACAGTGGCTGTACTGGGAGAGCCGGCTCTGGAGCTGCGGGAAAGTATAAATGGTGTTTCCATGGCAACCGTTCAACATAAACTCTTTCTTCCCTCATTGTGGAGCTTGGGATCAGCCCTGGCTGCTCCCCCCCGTGGCAAAACCCTTCAGGTGTTGGTTATTTTCCACACCTCAGTGGTGGCAGTGGTGGCACCGTGTGCCAGGGCTGGAGCAGGGCTGGAAGAGCCGTGTTGGCTCCTCTCGTGTCTGGGAGGCTGGGCACTGCTCCTCCAGGGATGTTAACTGCCCCTGCCCTGGCTGCACAGGAATGGCACAGGTTTCTTGCTCGCTCCCCTGCCCGGGGAGTGCTGGTGGCTCAGTAACTGGGTGTCCTGTGGCCCTCGAGGGATGCGAAGCCTGGAAGGACTTGGGGAGCCCCAGTGCTGCACATCTGGCTGGCAGCCTGTGAAACGTCTCCTCTGCTCAGCACCTGCAGAGTGGGACAGCCCTGGTCCTCCCTGTCCATCAGTGCCTCTCCCTGGGAACAGCCCTGGTTTTCCCCATCCCTGAGCAGTCAGTAGCATGTGCAGTGGCATCTCCTGCCCAAAACTATTAAAACCTGTCCCGGTGCAAGGAGCTCCAGAGACAGCCCCAGATTCCTGCTGAGAGCCCTGTGCCTTTCCCAGCAATCGTTAGTACCCATCAGCACCATGCAAACAAACTCCCTGCTCCCCTTATTCCACCTAGCTCCCGATTTAATTAGGTTTTCCAGTTTTCTACTTGTCCTGGGCCGATCACTCCTAAAAACAGTGGAGAATTAATTTGCACCTGCTGTCAGAAAGCGTCTCTCCCCAGTTACAAAAATAATTAAGCCATCATCACACATCGGGGGTAATGAATCACTATGCTCAGTTCCCTTCACAGGTCGTTTGTTTCCTTTGGTACTGGCAAAGAAGGTGCAAACTAAATGTGAGCAGCTGCCAAGTTATCCCCTTCCCTTGCTGCCCAGTTTCATTTGGGCTCCATGGATGTTCCAGCTAAGCTGGGCTGCGGCCCTTGGAGAGGTCCTGAGAAGGCAGGTCAGCAGTTTC
This sequence comes from Corapipo altera, assembly GCF_003945725.1. Lineage (NCBI taxonomy): Eukaryota > Metazoa > Chordata > Aves > Passeriformes > Pipridae > Corapipo > Corapipo altera. The sequence continues at coordinate 419,257 of NW_020885011.1, read as the reverse complement.
CCAAGGATGAGAGAACTTGCATTTGCTCCTTCCCACTGCCTGGGAGGTCCATGGCCAGTTGGAGTGGCCATGGAAGGTGATGGAAAGGAAAGGAAGTGATGTGGCAGGAGCTGGGCCAGAGGCACCTCAGCCCACAAGTCTTGTGGTGGCTGTGTGGGGTCAGCACTGTGGAGCTCAGCTTTGATGAAAGTGTTTTAGTGGTTGAGTCTGGACACGCTGTAATACCAGGGAGGAAGTGATCTGACAGGTGAGAAAGTAGAACTGCCTTGTATTTGCATGATGTGACAGAATTAGTGGCTTGGATGTAAATATGCCCCTGGATTTGGGCTCAGGAAGAATTTTCCTCTTAACCAGTTTGGGTGGGGGTTGCTGGAGGCTTTGTCCTTTCATCCAGTGCAGGTGGGTTCTGTTCACAGTGATCAGATGAGGACTTCAGTGACCTTTTTCCAGGACCTCTGGTCCTGTCTCCCTTCCCGGGTCATGTTGCACTTGGGCCATTTCCCCTTCAGTCCCTGGCAGGGGCTCCCATGCTGGGTGTGTGGGGTTGCCACGGTCAGATGCTTCCACACGTCCTCTGTGGCTTGTGACAGAGACGATGAAGACGAACCACATGCTTGGAGAGATCCCAGATCTCTGCAGGTGTCTGGAGCAGTGGCCAGGCTGCCTTTGCCTCCTCTCTTTGGCAGGCACGTGTGTGTCTTTCCTTGGGGGTTCCCGTGTGCACCGGGAGCCACTGGGCACGGGAAGCTGCCTCCCCTTGGGGTAAGGCAGAGATGTCAGAGGATGCAGCACAGACGGCACCGTTCCTCCTGTCCCTTTTTCCCGGTGCCAGGCTGGCACTTCCCCTCTTTGCAGTAAATCGATCTGTCACTTTGCATATGGGAAGCCTTTGGGGGAGCGAGGGTGGGATGGTCTCGTCCAGGTGGGAGGGGTCTGGGTGAGCTCCACGCTCTGAATGACATTCCCGGTGTTCCCAGGGGTGGCTCCTCCTGCCCTTTCCCTCTGTGCAGCTCAGCTGTGGCTCAGCAGCTCTCCAGGTCTGCAGGGATGGGGGTGAATGTGCCTGCCAGCGGGGCCAGCAGATTCCTTACTGGTAACCAATGGCCCATCTGCTCTGGTGTCACCTGCCATGAATCCCCCTCCATGCTGCAGTTCCCAAATGCAGGGGCTACTCAAGGAGCTTTCCCAGGGGAGGAGCTCCTCGGTAGCTGGAGGCTGGTGTTTGTTGTGCCTTTGTGACAGTGTGAGGTGCTGGTGGCCACACAGTGCCATCAGCTCCCGTTCTCGGCACAGTGACTGGGGGTGAAACTCTTTCCTCTGTCGGTCCGTGCTCACACCTGCTCCCGTGAATGCCCGGTGCCCACTTCAGTGCCAGCTGATTAAATTAAAGTCCTAGTGAGTTTGAATAATTTTCCCTGTGAAATGTGGCAGATGGCCTCCATTAGGCGTCTGCTCCCAGCATCTGCCAGGATGTGATCAACCCCTCTTTGGAAAATGCACAAAAGGGATTGGAAGTGGAGAGACCTGGGAATGGGAGCAGATCCCTTTATCCATGAAGAGGGAGTCAGATACTCATTTGGAAGCAGTTGGTGTTTGGGAGGAGTAGCATCCATACATTCCTCCAGCCCCTCTGCCTGCCATACCCCGGGGCAGGAGGAGTGAGGAACAGGGCTACTGTTCCCATCCTGCCAGGCCAGGTCACCCTGGGGGTATTGGAGCCCTGAAACCCCGTGGTGTTGGCCCAGCTGGGGCTGCAACGTGCCTCTGTGCTGCAGTGTGGGGTTGGCTTTCAGGGTGCTGCTCCTTCTCCTCAGCTGGGCCGTCAGAACAGCTCTCCGGGGAGCGTTCCGACCTTGGGGATCCTGGGGTGTTTGCACTATTCCAGGCCAGGCTCCGGGACCCCTGCTCAGCCCTGCTGTGTGTCCTGGGAGCTCCCCGTGCCCTCGCTCTGATCCGTGCTGCAGGTGCCTGTGTGTGCTTCTCCAGCCTGCGGCGGCCCCTGCCCTGGGACCTCGTTATGGGGGTGCAGGGCAGGGGAGGCTGTGTCGGGGGGTCTCATCTTCGGGGAGCCGGAGGGACCGGGGGGGGGGTCTGGGGGCTGCGGGGAGAGCCTGCGGGGGGGCTGGGCGGCCGGTAGGGGGCAGTGCCCGCCCACCTGCGGGGAGACCCCCCCCCCCCCCCGCGGGGGCCCCCGGGGGGCCCCCCCCCGGGGGGGGGGCCCCCCCCCGTGGACGGGGCCCCCGGGGGGGGGGCGGGGGGGGCCCCCCCCGGGGGGCGGGGGGGCACCCCCCCCCCGTGGTCTGGGGTGTGGTGCGGGCTCTGCGGGGACCCCCGGCAGGAGGGAGGAGGGGGCTGCTGCACTGGGTGGCTGCCAGCTCCAGGCAGGCAGGGGCACTGCTCCACCTGAGATCGATAGGGATGAGGAAGGTTTCCCTTGCAAACAGCTTAATAAGGAGGAAAAGACGCCACAGCTCTGCTGGAGCCACTGTAGGATGTGCTGGGATGGGCCAGGGATGTGCTGCAGAGGGGATCCTGCTGTCCCCTGCCAGTGGGGTGGGTGATATCCCTGGCTTGGGGGGGAAGACCAAGCTCAGTTCCAGTTCAAATGCAGCAGAAGGTAAAGGCCAGTTCCCTGTCCCCAGAGATCCTGCAGTGGGATGAAATGCTGTAGCCTGTGTTTGGGAACAGGAACCAAGGTGTGAGGAGGAGATGATACTGCTGTCTGAGAATGGCTGCAAGTTGTCAGATAATCCAGGGAAGAGCCTTGGGTGCTTGGCTGGGTGTGCTGAGCACCCACAGTAGGATGGAGAGGTGAGAGGATCCCTGGAACCCCATCCTGGTGCAGGGGGGAGCCTGGAGCTCAACCTGTGCCTCTGCCGTGGGGTCCTGCTGCATCCCCCTGTATGTGTGCCCTGGTTACAGAGGTGTTCTCCTTCCTTGCTCATTTAGCCATTGTAGTGTTCTTTTAATTAAATTAGCATCTTTTAATACATTTTGTCCTGCCATCAGAGCTTAATGTCTCTGCAGCTACAGGGAGCTCAGAGCAGCTCCAGGGCCCATGGTGGGATGTGCAGCCCTGCTGGTGGCAGTGCTGGGATGACCTAGCATTGCCCAGTACCAATCTTTCTGGGGTTCTGGGTCCTATCTAGAATCTCCTGCAGTTCCCTAGGGCTTGTCAGGAGCAGGAGCACAGGGAGCTCAATCCTTAACAGGTAACAGTCAGGCAGTGCTGGGTGCAGCTGGAGAGGCAGTGGGTGCTTATGTCTGGAGTTTCCCCCTGAGGAGGGTGCTGGGTGGGCTCCCTGGGGTCCCCTCTCCCTCCTGCTGCTGTGGGGGCATGGTGTGGTGGGACTGGCCTCACTGCTGGCTGTCCCCAGGTCTCTGGGCTCCTGGTCTGGAGTGGGGGGGAGTTACAGCGGTGCTGCTGTGGCTGCTGTGGATGTGCTGGTCCCAGCAGCATCCCAGTGAGGAGAGGAGTTACTCTGTCCCTAGCTGTGCTGCAGCAAGGGGCTGCCATCGTCACTTAGCTCTGCATGTTTGCTGCAGTTGTCTCCTGGCTCTGCTCGGGGGGGCTGGCTCGGGGTCACCCTGCCCTGCTGAAGTGCGGCAGAACACCTCAATTGTCAGTCGGGGCTTGTCAGCTGCATCGCAGGAGCGGCGGGTAAAGTGTTCCAGCGAAGAAGATAATTGAAAATCAAAAAAGACTTTGTTAATTTGATTAGACAGAGCCATAGTTGAATTGTTCTTCATCAAAAGAGATTTAATTTTGACATGCAATTAAATCCTTCTGCTGTGCCGCTGCCCCGTGCGTTCCCAGCAGTAGGGTGGCTGGGCAGGGGGTCTGCAGGACAGCATGGGGCTGAGCCAGGGGGCAGCATGGAAGGGAACGAAGGAGTGTGGGTACCTGACAGGCGTGATGGGAGTACTGGGGTAAGGAGGGACTGATGTGGCCAACGCTGCTCATTTAGTGCTGCTCATTTAACTTGGAGTTGTCATTTAACTGCTTTAACTAATTGCATCAGTGCAGAGGCAACTCTGTGTCCACTGCTTCACTGGGGCTGTCCCCTTGCCCTGCCAGCCCTGATCTCCTGGGGGTAAAATCCCGACGTGCAGGGCTGCAGTGGTGGGAAAAGGGTCTTTGCTGACCCCTGGGTTTGGTGCAGCAGGAGAGCAGCTCTGCCACAGGATCAGCACCTCTGGCCAGGTAGGAGCTCCCTCCCAAGCAGGCACCACTGGCATTGGGGTCCCCGTGAGCTCCAGTGTCCTTCTTGTCAGCTGCCCCCTGCTCTGATAAGGCAGAGGATTATTGGTGCTGCCGAGCTGAGGTGCCATAATCCATCCCTGCTTCGCTGGCGGGGGCGGCAGCCGGCTGGAAATCCCACAGTCAAGGTTGTGGATTTAGAGCTGGTGGTGAGAGTTGGAGCTCAGTGGGATGTGACACAGCTTTAAAAACTGTGAAAAAATGTCTGTGTGGCTCCTTGGGTGGGAGCAGAGAGGGGCCTTGGTGTGAGAGAGAGTTTTAGGAGGACTGGCAGGAGGTCTGTGTGCTGCAGCCACGGCATCGTGTGACGTTCCGCCCTGGCAGCGGGAGCCCAGCAGCGCTGGTGGTGTGGGCGAGGAGTCCAGGACTCATCAGTGCTGCACCTCACCAGGACTGGGCTCTGTCCAAGGCCATTCTGCCTTTGTAGTGCTGCTGGCAGGGCTGGGTCCCAGCTCAGCTCAGAGCTGTGAGCTGGTTAGACATGGGGCACCCACTGAGCTGAACCCTGTCCTTCCCCTGCCTGGATTCCCATCAGCCTTGCCGGGATCATGCCAGGCTTGGCCCTGCCCTTGGCAGGGAAGGTCACCAAGGTCGTGGTGTTCACAAATCCCACGGTGCCATAAGCTGCCTGCACACCCTGCCCGTGCCTCTCCCTGGCTCAGCACTGATGGCAAGGCTGGGAGCTCTTGGCACCGGGGGATTTGGGCTGCAGTGATCTAATGCTGCTCAGACTGGATGGAGCCGCGTGGAGACTTTCTATTACAGCCTCACTCTTCCACTTGCCAGCCTAGAGAGCACAGCTCAGAGGTATCAGACTTGGCCATGTAGGAGGGTTTTTAATCCCTGTGCTGATGGCCTGTTGGAGGTGCCTGGCACAAACTCTGAGCTGGCAGCAGCTCTTTGCTGGTTGCTCCTGGGCAGTGAAGGTCTCAGGCCCTGGGAGGGCTGTTAGAGGTGGCCTTGCCTCGAGGAGATGGGCTGAGGATGAGCCACAAGGCTGGTGTAAATCGGGTTTCCTACTCTCGAGTGTGAGGTGGCCAGTCTTATGCACGGCCCCTCTCCTCACTGCTTGTTGCCATCCCTTTTGCCTTGGTTTGTCTCCATCCCAACTCCTACATTGCCATCTGCCTGGCTCCCCTGACCTGCGGGAGCTTCTGCTACATGTGCTCATATTTCCAGATGTTTTCCATGTTGACTGGCCCAGCTCCATGCAGTTAAGCATGGACTGAGCTCCTCTGGCCACGGTCATCTGTCTGTTCTGCTTGCCCCTTCTTGGGAGAGGGAGTTTTCCTTTGGGTTCCTCTATCCTGCACTCCAAATGGCAGTGGGAGGATGGGGACCTGCTGGGGGCTGCTTGGTGTCAGCTCTGGGGGGAGGTGGCAGGGCTGAGCCCTGCTCCAGCAGCTCCAGGGTGCTCAGGGCAGAGCAGAAGGTGGGGGGGTCCCTGGGCACTCCTCGGTGCCTTCCTGGCGGGGCTGGGCGCTTGGCCAGCTTGCAGTGCTGCAGCCTGAGCAATCCTTGGCTGCTGGTGAGGCTGCAGGATGTTTCTGGCTGCAGACCGTGCACCCAGCCTGCCTCCCCAGGGCTGCACGAGGGAATTGGGTATTGATCTGCCTCGTCCCTCTCCCTCAGCTCCCCAGGGCTCTCCAGCGTGCCTGTGCTGAGGTGGGTGATTGGGCAGCAGCAGATGGGACAACACGACCCTCCTGTGCTGCCGACCCTCCTGTCTGCCCGACTGCGGCAGCTGACAAATCTCGGGCTGCTCTAATTACCTTTGAAAGTGTGAACCGAGAGCCAGAGGCAGCACATGAGGGCCAGAACTCCCCACTGCCTGCAGCAGCCAGGGAACCTCTGCCCACTGGAGATGTGGGGAGGATCAGAGCGATCCGCCTGCTCTGGGGGGACGTGCTGAGCCTGGGAGCGGGGTGGCCCCGAGGAGACCCCGGGGCACTGGGAATGCCAGAGGGCTCCAGCACAGGGGAGCACAGTGCTGTGTGCACCACACTTAAAAACAGCACTGGCAGCTTGTGCACAAACAGGACTTGGGTGTTTCTGGGAGGAATGGCAGCAAAAACCTGTGCTGTGTTTGCATGGAGTTTTATCCCTGTCCCCATGAGTGGTGGTCCCTGTTCAGCAAGGGGCAGGTCGTGGAGCTGATGCCACATCTGGACAATGTACTGTGGCTTCATCTTTGCCCTGAGCTGTGGGGGTCCCACAGCGGGTGCAGTGCCTGCTCATGCCCGCAGCGTCAGGGCAGAGGATGAAGGGGAGCAGGGTGTGCCTCCCTCATCCCGGCACGGGCCGGGAGCAGGTTTGGAGCTGCCCGTGGCCGCCCACAGGGTGCAGGAGCCCCGCGCCCTCGGCGCAGTGTTTACCGCTTCCATCTTGGCTTGTTGCCTTATTTGTTCTCCTCTAATTGAGCAAATGCGCTGTCGGCAGCACAGCTCGGCCAGCATCGACTTGATTAGGGGAAGGCATCGATACCGCGCTGCGTGGCAGGAGGCTCAGGCTGACACTGTCAGAATACCCGAGTCTTAAAGTTGCACTTTATTCATGATGTTTTGATTTCTATTGCTCTGGGGACTCAGATTTTGATAGATTATGATGCGGTACCAGAACAACCTTATCCACTGAAGCAGCTTCCTTCCGAAAAAGGCATTTGCCACTAGAGCCCAGCATTTCCTTGATTTTTTTTTTTTTGAGTGAAAAATGACGGCATAAAGAAATCTTGAGCTTTGTGCAGCTCAGTTGTCCAGAATTAGAAACCAGAAGTTGTTTTTCCTGCTGACAGGGGCTGTTGGGGGCAGTTTATGCTGAGCTGATTCCCGGGTGCATTTTGCTGCTGCGGCAGCACTGGCAGGAGCTGTTTGTGCTCCACAAGTTGGAGTTTCTGGTTGCCAGTTCCCAAATTCTTCTTTTCCAAGTGGGCACCCACTCCAGTGCTGTGTTGTGCCTCTTCGTGCCCCCCTGCTCTCCCAGTCCTCCTCGCACTTGGGAATTTTTCAGGTAGAAGTGCAGGTGTAGACCCCTCACTGATCCCTGCTGTCAGGGTGCCAGAGAGCCAGGAGTCCCTCTGAACCTGGTTCCTTAGGATGCATTACCCAACATGTCAGTGATAAGTGTCACAAGGTGTATTTTCTGTTGCACATCTCTCGTGTGGGACCCTGAGGGGCTTGCTGGGTGCTCACTGGCTCAGCACTAAGCACAACCCATTTGTCTGCTCTTCCTGTTGGTGCCATGGGGGCTGCTGTCGGAGCTCCCCTGGAATTAGGTATGAATTAAATGTGCCATTAAAATGAAGTGTTATTGCAGCCATTTAATGAATTGGAGTCTCAAACAGCTTCACTTTGCCGTGTAGGATGGCCAGGCCCTTTCTCGTTTCATGTGGTTCTTGTAGGTTCCTGTTGACTTGTGTTATTGAACACAAGGACTGTGTCCGGGCCTCTCCACACAACCCAGCTTTGGGTAAAAATGTATCAGGAGGGATGTCTGGGTGATGTGCTGCCCTGCTGCAGGGTCAGGCCCTCTCTCACAGAGGGGCTGGGGGAGCTGGGCTGTCTTGTTGCCTTGTCCAGGGACTTGGTTGGTGCTTTGCAGCTTCAGCCTTTTCTTGGCTTTTTCCTGAACTCCACGGGGAGAGGGAGAAGTGCAGGAGAAGTGCTGGACACTGTGTGTGACTGCCAGGGTGGGCAGGGGCTCAATGGGGGAGCAGGGACTGGGGGCACCCCCAGCCCTGCTCTCTGGCTGCTTGCTGACCACAGGAACTGTGGAGGCTCCTGAGCATCAGGGCTGTAGAACGTTTTTATTTTTTGTTAATGTGTCAAAACAGCATTTCCCCCCCGTCTTGTTCTCGGAAATGTTTGAACTGCTTTTGCTAAAACTTCCCTCAAAATTTCAGCCCGAGGGAGAAGCTCAATATGGGAAACATCAGAGCAAAAAGCCTTGTGCTGCACAAAGACAGAGGCGAGGGATAATGGGGCTCTGAAAGTGGTGGGGAATTGCTGAGCAGTGGCAGCACCGTCCATAAACCCTTGTAGCAGGCTGGGGATGAGGAGGATGCATCACAGCATCTTCCCTGGCATTGGTGGAGTCCTCATGGGTGGGTTTGGCCCTTGGACACTGACCTCCCATGTCACATCATCACCGGCTGGAAACTCTCCTCACCCCTTGCTGGGTGAGGTGGTGGTGGTGGTCTCAGCAGAGCTCACTCTTGGCCCAATCTGACACTCACAGCACGTGCCAGCAGCTGTCTCCTGGTTCTCCCGGCTGCGCTGCTGCTGGCGATGGCAGGGCTGCTGCAGGGCTGCTGCAGGTTGGACAGGGGTGCGTGGGCTTGGGAGTCTCTCTGAGCAGCCAGTTCTGCCCTGCTGTGCAGGGCTTGGAGTTCTGTGTGGGGGCAGCAGAGGAGAAGCCGGTCTGGAGGAGGTGCCGTGGCCACTGTTGTTGCTGGGCTCCAGGGGCTGGGGGGTCTGGCGCTGGACCTGCAGCACACGGCGGGCTGGGCAGCCACAGTATTTACAGAGAGCTCCAGGAGCCTCTGAGGAGAGCCAGCACCGCTCGCATATTAAACCAGAAACTGCATTTACCAACAAAAAAGGGCATTTTTATAACAGTTTTATTGGAGTCTTAATGAACAAATAAAGAAGCAGAAAAATCTGCACATGCATTTGTGAGATATAAAACTGACTGAATCGAGATGAAGCAGCAAGAAGTGTTGGCTGCTCTCCTTTCTGCTGGGTGGGAAAACAAAACTGCAAAGAAGGGAAAGGAGAGGGAGAGGAGAGTGGGGAAAAATGCTGGAGTGCATGATCCTGGAATGGGGAGGCCCCCATAAGTGGAACCTGTGACCCCACTTAGAGGTAGGAGGCAGCTCAACAGAACTGTCTGTCGTCCTCCCTCTGCACTGTGCTGCACATTGGAAAAGAAATCGGAAGCTGAAGAAAAGTAGAAAAGCATTGCTTTGGCCCCAGAACTGGTACAGAGAGGAGGTGCTGCACTGGGGCCTTTGGGCATTAACCGACGGTCTGCATTTGGGCACCGAGCGCTGCCTTTGTGTCACATCGAGCCCCAGGGTCCCACATGTAGAGCTTGGGGTTGCTGAGGGGACAGGTGGGATCTGGAAGGCCAGCAGGATGTCCCCAAATGTTATGGGCTAAGAAACGTCCGTGTTAAGAGCATCTCATGTGGCGCTGAGGGCGCTGAGGCGCATCAGTGAGTGTTGGAGAGCTGCACTGACGGGGCAGGCAGTGCGGGGACGCAGCGTGTGCCAGTGCTGCTGGTGGAGCACAGCGGTGTGGGACAGCTGGGTGCTGATGGTGGAGCACAGCAGTGTGGGTCAGCAGGGTGATGATGGTGGAGCACAGCAGTGTGGGGAGCTGGGTGATGATGGTGGAGCACGGCAGTGTGGGGAGCTGGGTGCTGCTGGTGGAGCACAGCGGTGTGGGACAGCAGGGTGATGATGGTGGAGCACAGCAGTGTGGGACAGCAGGGTGATGATGGTGGAGCACAGCAGTGTGGGGAGCTGGGTGCTGATGGTGGAGCACAGCAGTGTGGGAGAGCCACTGCGGGGAGCAGCCCGGGAGGTCAGAGCACAGCCAGTGCTGTGATGGATGGAGCTGCTGTGCTCGTCCCTTCCCTGCTCCCAGTCTGTCCAGGGAGCAGAAAGCTGTGGAGCTTTGGAAACTGCTCCACAGTCTTTCTGTGTCTCAGGGGCATCGTGTGCTGCTGGTCCCCTCTGCTCCCTGCCGAGATTCCTCTCTTCCTTGTCAGCACAAGCGGCTCCAGTGGGGCTCCTGCCAAACACTTCCCGGGATGATGTATGATGCTCCTTCGGCTCACTTGAAACTCTAGCTTCTCCTTCTCTTCAGTAGAATTTAACTTGTTTGCCTGGAATATTAATAATTAAACATCAAGGAATTGCATCCCAAGCAGCCTCCTCAGATGAGTGTGATTGTTTTCAAGCACCCAGCACCGAGTTGGGGCAACTCTTTGATGGAATTTTGCTGCTTTGAAACCGCTGACACCAGTAACCCTATAAATTAGCAGCTGATGGAGGGAAATCTCCTGGCTGCGGCTGTAGGTTTTTATGGTTTGATTTGTTAATAGGAGTTTTGGGTCACGGCCAGGAATTCCTTACCTGGCTCGGGGAAGGGTTTGCCCCATGGTGCGGCAACACCGGGCTGTGCCGTGCAGGGCTGTGCTGGTGGGAGCTGGTACTGGCCCCCAGGAGCAGCTGCTGTCAGTGGCATCAGCGTGCAGGGCTGTGGGTTCCCACCGCCGTGTCTGTGGGTCCCTGCACTGGGGGGTGGCACGGCACCGGGGATTGGGCAATGGGACAAGGCTCTGCCATAGCGTGGGTGGGAGGTCCCGCAGGGATGGGGGTGCCCGGTGGTGGCAGAGGCTGCAGCCTGTGGCTGGTGTTTGCTGTGAAGGGATTTGTTTGCGGTGGTCTCTGCTGCAGAAGGGGTTTCTGCCTCCGTTCACTTCCTGCTCGTGTTGCTGGTGTGAGAGGGCAGCTTCTCGAGTGTCCTTATCCTGCTCCTTACCTGCAGAGCGGTGTGAAACGCTGCCAGCATGGAGTGCACATCCTGGTGGGCCCCAGCCCTGCTCCCTCCTGCCAGGACACACGGCATCGTGAGCTCGAGGCATCGCCTGAGCATGGGGAGGTTGTGGTGGCTGGTGTGGAGGGGTTTACCTGCTCCACAGGTGTGTGCCTGTGGTCCTTGCTCACAGCAGGGAATCATTCCCATCCAGGGAATCATCTTTTCAAATGGTAAACCCGTTTTTCTGAACACATGACCAAGGCAGGAGCCTTTCCCTGTGTGTCCTGCCTGGGCTCTGGCAGCACCAGGGACGTGGAGCTCCTGCCTGATGGGTGCTGGTGTCTGAAGAGCCCTGGGTGGGTAGAGAGCCCCTGGAGGGAGGGAGGGAGGCCGAGGGGGATCCCTGTGAGGAGAGGGAATGTGTGCTTCCAAACTCCAGGGCAGAGATGCTGCTGCAGTAAAGGAGCTAATGGTGCTGTTTGATGTTTGCATTGAGCCTGGGCAGCACTGAGTGCTGGGTGCAGAGCTCGGGGGAGGAAGATCCCCAAAGGAGGGGAGTCCTGTGTGCAGAGGTGCCATAGGGAAGGGATCTGAGGTCCAGACAAGGGACTGTCCCCATGGCAGGGGCAGTGCTAAGAGCTGAACTGGCTGCTTCAGCCTTGCCCAACCTGTCCCACTCTCCTGCCTGGGGGATGGCTACTGGAGGTGTCCTGGAGAGGCCACGTGTTTTGGGGTCCTGCTCCTGTGCTGTCCCCAGGGCCAAGGGTCTGTACCCACTTGTCCCACTCCCACCCCTTGCTGTGGAGCTGAAGCCTCATTTATTCTGAAGGGAAAAGAATTCACATCTCACCGACCAACCAACGGGAACCCAAATACAAATAAATTTCTCTCAAAGTGCAGTCGTTGGAGAAAACTAAAGGCCGTTAGTCAGGCTGACATCAGAGGAGCTGCATTCCCTCTGACAACCCGCACAGCCTTATGTTTTATTCACCAGGCCTGAAAAATACCTTCCCGAAGAGGGGGCCCATAAATAAACCAGCGTGATGAATATTACACGGGATAAAAACTGATAAAGCTGGGCCCCAACCAGGAGCTGCACAATGAGGTCAGAAAAGCTCAGGAGTTCATTGCATCAGATCCGGCGGGATGGGGTAGGAAGGGGAAGCACCTATGGGGATGCTTCTGGATCTTGGGAGAGGAGGTGGGATGGGCTGAGCTGGCCCTGCTCCCAGCCACACATCCCATGGGAGAGGCAGCACAGGCAGGTTTGGAGCATCCTGGTGCTGGGGCTGTCTTGGCAGACCCTGCCTGGGGCAGAGGGAGGGGGTCAGGGGCTGCTAGAAACCCCGAGCCCTGCCTGGGACACCTTCAAATCAGGAGCCTGGCTGCCATGGTCTGTGCTTGGAGTACAATTCCCAGCTGGTTATTTGGCATGTCCCCTGCAGGGTTCCTAGAGTCTCTGGCCCTGAAAGGCTCAGGTTATTTTGCAGTTCCTCAGATGCTGAGGCTCGGGGCTGAGCTGGGTGTTACTGTGGGCAAGTCCCTCATGTGCCCTATGTTTCCTCACCATCATTTCTCTGGCTGTGGATTGCCAGGGGTTCATCACTGGTGCCAGCAGCAGAAGTGACCAAGCTGTCCTGGTGACCGTGGCCTGGGGGCCTGGAAGGCAGAGGTGGGCTGAACCCTGCAGCCCTGACCATGCTGAAGACACTGGGGGAGTGCAGGGATGAAGAGAGGAACTTGGGGTGCCACTGGTGTTGCAGGGACATTTGCTGCTGTTGTGTTTCTCAGCACAAAACACCTCTTAAATATATTGGTTTTGAGAACAAGAGGCAAATTATGAAGCTGTGATAGGAAAGTGTCTTTGGAGATGTTTCCATGTTTGGAATGGTGTTTAAGGGTCTCTTCCCTTCCCCAACCTTGTGTGGGTGCTCAGGCCTGTGGCAGTGTTGGATCAGGAGGTGCCTGTCAGGCTGCCCTGGAGCACGTCTGGGGATCAGAGCAGCAGTGCTTCAGGGGGAAACCCCTCCTCCCCATCACACTGGCTGCACCTTAGCAGGGATCCCCCTGTGTCTCCTAAGAGCTGCCCCAGACAGCGTGAGGAGCGTTGAGTTCAAACCCCTGTGGTTGGAGCCTGCAGGACAAGGTTTGCTCAGGTTTATGCCCCGTAATCCCCTGTTTGGCAGATCCTGTGTAAACTGTGTGCAAACCTCCTTTGAAAAGTTCCTCCACTCTTCCTTGAAAACCCTAGGCTGGACCCCGGGGGGGAACAGAGCAGCCCCCTGCCCCCGTTGTCCCTGCTGTGTGGGAGGCAGGAACCTTGAAATACGAGCACTTAGCTTTTTATTACCCCATTTAATTGCTGCCTGACAGCCTAATCCAGCATTAAAAACACCAGAGCTCAGGGGAATTCACCATTGTTATTCAACGTGTATCTCTCTGCTCTCCGTGCTCAGAGGTCCCATCTGCTGCCTCCTTCTACCCACTCGCTCCTGGGACGTGCTGGCCAGTGCTTGGTCCTGCTGCTAGTGACCTCTTCCCAGTGGAAGTGGTGGGTGCCAGGAAGGGGGAACAGAGTGGGGCTACTGTGCCATTCCCAGCTCCTGGCATGGGCCCCTGGGCAGCGAGGAGAGGGCTGGGGCTGTTGGAGTGAACCTGGGCAAGTGTTGGGGAACGGTGTTGATCATGGGCAGCGTAGCCAGGATGGAAATACCCACCTCTCTCCCCAGCTCCTGGTGGAGAGCTGCTCTGCAGATGTAAAAACCAGTTTGGGAAATCGCTTTTCTTGTTGGAGACAGGTTTTGCAGGTTTTTTTCTTCTGAGCTGCAGCTCAGTGTGCCAGGCTTGTGCCCAGGTGGGCACTGGGTGTAGAGGGGGCACGTGCTTCATGCTCAGGTATCTCGGCTGCATCCTCCTTGGTGGGGCTGGGTCACCAAGGGGCTGCACGACCTGACCATGTGCTCTGAGCCTCGTGGTCACTGGGGACAGGAGTGGAGCATCCCTCCCTCCGTGGGACCCTGCGTCCCAACCGTTCCCTGACAGCGCTGGGGGGACCAGGCAGGGTCAGTGTGCTCAGACCAGGGTCCTTGATGCTGTGCTGTGCCAGCAGAGCCCCCTGCCCTGCACTGCCTGGGGGCCCCTGGCTGCCCCCTTCCTGCTGCCAGCTCTGTATCAAGAAAACAGAATTGATTTTCCTCTCTGCCAGCGCTTAACCTGGACTTCCCTGCGGCAGAGGGGCCGATCCCCACAGCTCTGGAGAGGCCAGTGAGTTATAGTAATGGACACTCTGTGAGCTGTCTGTGCCGCCCATAAATCCATCCCCTCCTGGAAGTGCAGATGGTCCATAATCGTCCATCATCCCGGGCGAGTGCGGCCGGGGTGGGTTCCTCCTCAGAGGCTGCTGTTTCTGCAAGCTCGACGGAACTGCGGTGTGAGCTCCCCCGAAATGGAGCGCGAGCGGCCCCGGCAACACCGTGGCTTTGGGGAACAAACAATGAATATCCTGGAGGCTGGGGCTGGAGCAGGCACAGAGGGGACGGTGGCAGAGCGGGGGAATGAGCCCTGCTTGCTCTGGTTCTGGCAAGTGCAGGATGACCCCCAGTGAGGTGGGGACACAGGGGGGCTTTCCAAAGGCTGCTGCCCTTCTCTGCTCCCTGTGTTGGTGCTGGGGCAGGAGCATAAGTACAAATTCCAGCTGTGGTGCCTTCTGACTCTGCCTGGGAACTCTGCTCTAGCTACTGCCCTACTGCCCTCAACCCAGTGGCTCAGGCTCTCTCTTGAGGCAGTGGTTTCTGCCTGGGGGTGGCAGGAATGGGCCCCTCCTGAGCCATGAAGTGGCAGAGCCTGGTTAGCCTGGTGGCATTTTGTTGCTCCAGCAACCTGGCTGGTACCCGCTCTGTTGGCAGGGTCGTTGGCAGCATTTGGGACCTGCTGCAACTGCCCACCTCAGAGCAGGGCCCCAACTGCCTTCCTGGGGTCTTGTCCCCCCTGCGAGCCCAGGCTCCCTTGCTAGCCCAAGGTCTCTGTCCCCAGTCCTGGGCTCCTTGCTGCCCCAGCCCCTGCCTGTCCCTGTGATGCTGTCCCTGTGCCCATCCCTTCCAGTGTGCCACCCGAGCTCTGCCCCCTCCCCTCAGGGGATTTGCATCAATGGATCAGTGCTGGTGGCCACGTTGCAGGGAGCTGGTGACACCCAGCCTTGGTGCTAAACATCTAGATTTGATCCTGGTGATTTTATTTGGTATTTAACATCTGGAATGTGTGTGTCTGCACTGGGGCATGCGGGTGGCTATGGCTTGCTTGCAGTTCACTGGGGTTACCTGTGCCCAGGACCTCACCCCTTGTGTGATGGCTGTCACCAAGCCCTCTCCTAGGGGGAGATTCATCCAGGCACCAGCAGTCCTGAGAGTGGGCAGGAGAGCAGACCCGGGGCCAAGGACCCCAGCACTCTGACTCTTTGCTCCCCTCCTCGTCTCCCTCCTTTTCCAAGGGTTTTAGGAGGAGACACTGAGTTTTTTCCCCAGAAGCCCATCCTAGATGGATGCAGAGCTGAGAGCTGCCTTTTCGGTGCTGCTGGCAGCTGAGCACGAGCAGCAGCCCCCCTTGCCGAGTGCCCATATTGACCAGAATCCCCCAGCACGGCCTTTAAACACCTCCATTAATATTTCTGCATCTTGCTTATTGCGCCAGGGGCCCCGAGGCCGTGCATGGCAGGCAGCTGCCAGGAGCACTGGGCACACTGTAATTGGGTTGGAGCTCTCGGCGTGGAGGGGTCTCTTTCCTTGAGTTGTGACCTGGAATTTGATCATGCAGCTTTTATTAGATTGTGAGACTGGAAGTGTAACTGTGTGGGATCAAAGAGAAGCTGATGCGACCGCGAGCTGGGACGTGCAGGGCTGAGGGAGAGGAACCACCCCAGGAGATGAAAATACCTCAGCAGGCTGCTGAGGGGCTCCAGCTCCTAATGGCAGAGCCACTCTCATGCAGCTAGTACAGCCCTCGTGCCTTGGCAGCTGCTAGAGGACAACAGGCTCCTCTCCTGAGCTACCACCAGCCTCCGGGGCCATCCTGCCCCGTGCCACCGGCCAGGACCTCAGTACCAGGACTTGGACCTGCTGGAGCTTGGTCAGCCAGGAGGGAAGGTCCCACTGGCTGCACCGTGCCCAAGGACACAACCTGTCCCAACACATCCCCAGTGACTGCAGGTGGTCCTGGACAGCCCGTCACAGCATGTCCTGGGGCCTGTCCAGGGGGTCTCAGCAGAGCTGGTGCTGGCAATGGCACTGGGTGCCACAGCGGCCCCACTTACACTGGTGCTGAGGTTGCCGAGGGCATTGCTGGGACTGGGCAAGGCGGGCAGGGAGAGCAATTGCAGCAGTGATTAATGGTGTGCTGGTGGAGCTGACAGCTCGCAGTGCCCGTGGTGGCAGGGAGCAGCTGGATCCTCTGCTCCCAACAAGTTGCTCCAGGCCCCTTAGGCTGCCGGGCCGTGCCTCGCCAAGGGCTCTCGGTGCCAGCCAGGCTGTGGGAGCTGTGCTGACAGCCTGTGCCCAGTGGTTCTCCCCACTCTGGCTTCTCCTGCAGCAGGGAGGGCTTGCGGCCGGTTCAGAGATTCTGGCGGCATCACTGGGTTTATTAACCTAATAAAGCAACATTAAGTATCAGCACAGCAGAGCCTCCCGAGGTCTCTTTATGTGCAGAGATGAGCTGGGGGATCCTGGAGCCTCCGTGCTGGAGGTTGCTCTGTCACACCAGTAGATGGAGAGGAGCAGGTAGTGCTGTGCCAGCCTGCGGGGCGGCCGCTGCGGCACTGGGCAGGCCCAGTGCACCACTGCCTCCCCTGAGTGCCCACCGTGCCGTGTTTGGGCACCCTGCAGAGCCCCTCAGTGCTCCTCTGCACTCTCTTGGGGGCCACTGGCCCTCAAGGGGCTGCACAATCAGGATACTGGTGGCGTCTCCCTCCACCATCCCTGGTGCCCGTGGCTGTCCAGTGCCGGAGCCAGGCTGGGAGGGCATCGTCTCACCCTGCGCCTGGCACTCTGCTCTGTTCCTGGCTCTGGGGAGCTTCATAAAACCCAACAGGGTCTCCCTTGCCACAAGTTGGTGGAGAAACACCTGATCGTGAGCACCTCATGCCCCCAGAGGGTTTGTGAGGGGTCCGGAGTGCCCCGGGAGCAGCCCAGGATCTCAGTGGCGTGGCCCACGGCCCGCCCGGTGCTGCAGTGCGTCCGTGTGCGTGCCGGTGGCAGGCGGTGCTCCGGCAGCATGCAAAGCAGGCCCCGTGTAATAGATAATAATTAATAGACTGCTCCAGCGGCAAGCTAGGTAAGTAGATAAATAATTTTAATTATCCTTGGGGAGGCTGTAAAATTCGCACACAGCCCTTTATTAAACTCTCTGTTTACAACAGTCATTTATATTGTGTGTCATTTTGCATAAAACCCCCTCGGGGCTGAATAACACTGTGTAACAGCGGCCCCGGCACTGCCAGCACGGCTGCTCCTCAGGAGCTGTGGGTGGGAGCGCGGTGGGCAGGGACCTGGGGGACATGGGCACCCCAACCAAGGGCACTTCTGGATGCCCAGGACCCCTTCGTGTGCTCACCTGAAGCTGAGGAGCCAGGCGCTGTGGCTCCAGCCCTGCTGAGCTCTGCTCTCCTTGGGGTCCCTGAGGGGTCCCCCAGACCCCAGCTCCTTCCCAGCAGGGTTTATGGTTTTGTGCTGATGGCAGGGTATTTTTTCCCCTTTTTTTGCGCATGTCTCTCAAAAGAACCATAAATTCCGAGCTGTGAAATCCCGCTGTGTCAGCAGTCTGCAAAATGAAGTGATATTAAACGTGACAAAAGTCTCTCTAATTCACCCTGGCCAGTTCCTGCTTCCCTCCCCAAAGCCGTAATTGAGAAGTGGAAGAATGGAGATTGCTGTTGTCCCTGCCTGGAATCCACTGAGCCATCCAGGCTTGCGAATCTCATTAATTAAGGATTATTTACAAATAACTCTGCTCTGCTGTGCCATACACACTGCCCTGTCTGGGCACGTGTGCTCCTGCCCCTCACACGCGTGTACACATGTGCTTTGTGAGCCACTCAGCTCTGGGGCAGCCGCGCATCGCTCTGGCTCCTGTGGAATGGTTCAGGAATGGTTTTTGCTGGGGCAAGGGGATGCAGGAGCAAGCTCACTGTGCCCCTCATTGTGGCAGCAGAGCCACTGCTTGCTTGCTGCAGTGCCCTCTGTTGCGAAGCACCACGTTCCGAGCACTAATCCTGTTTCCAGTGTCAGATTCCAGCAGAGTCCCTGCCAGCATCAGGATGAGTCTTTGGGGCTTTGAAATCACTTTTACAGGAACAGTGTGTGTTTCTCTGCTCCTGGATAGGTTCTGTGAGGGTGTTTTCAGTGCTGGAGGGGCCAGGTGATGCTGTTCCACCACAGAACCAGGTGCTCCAGGGACGGGGAGGAAGGGAGCTCTATGGAAGGTCAGAAAATAACCTCAGGGTTTAATATCCCTGTGATGGGGCTAACATTTGTATCGTTAATTTTAAAATACTTTATTTCTTCTCTGTTAAGTCAGACTCATTTCCAACACGCTGAATAACTCTCCCTCCCTGACTGCAGATTCATGTTTGATCATTTTCTTCTCTCTTGGGTTTTTGTTCCCATCCTGGGAAGGTCAGTAAGGACAGCAGGACAGAGTGCTGTGCTGATGTTACCTGTCCAGGTGATCCCGGGGTATCCCTGCAGACTGGCAGCTCTCACCTTCTCTCCTCTTGAGGACACAGAGACGTGTCCCTGTGTCTCTTTGGAGGCCAACCCCGTGCTGACCATGGGCAGGGTAGAGGGGGTGATTTGGGGATGTGTGCTGGGGTGGTTTGGGGACCCGGAGCAGGGAAGAGCACTCCCCTGCCACGCCAAGCCAGGGTTATCAGTTAATTTTAGCAATCGATGCTATTGATGCTGTGTTAGCTGAGGAAGCCACTGGAGGGCTGTTCTTCCAACTCATTACGTTTAGAGCTGAACTATCTCCTTTTTATATAAATCCTGACAAATAAAGATAAAATAGGCCGTTTTCCATGGAGCTGGAGCCCAGAACCAGGGGTGACACTGTTTGGGGCACCTGTGTCTCAGGATGAGCAGTGCCCTGGAGCACACGTGCCACAGGCTGTCACCTCTGGGTCCTGTGTGTCCCCTCTGCTGCATCTCAGTGGGATGAGAAGCCTCCTGAGGGTCCCTCTATGTTTCACAGCCAGAGGGTGTGGGACACCCTTTGGGGACAGACCCTGAGTATGACCATCCTGATGGCAGCAGCAGGGAGCCCTGGGTGGGCCAACAGGAGCAGGAGCACCCCAAGGTGTCTGGGGAGCAGGACATGTGCAGGTTTCCCTTGGGCTGGCATCCCCGCTCCTCCTGGAGTGCACAGTGTGTCCTTTGGAGCTGGGCACACAGAGCTGCTCCCGCCCAGGCACAGAGCTGAGGGCACCCGCGGGTCCAGCCTGGCGGCTGCAGCCAGGCTCAGTGGAGAGGGGGATCTTTCCATTTACTCTTGTAGTTTTTCATTTCAAGATGAAATTAAGTTACAGAAAGAAAACCCAGACCTTTTTTTACAGCACTGCATAAGCACATCCCTCAAGGGAAAGACACACAGAGGTTTTCCTGCACTTTGCTTGTCCTCGTGTCTCCGCGCGGCGCTTTCAGAATGCTCGCCCCTGGCCAATTCCCCACGCACTGGGCTCCGTGCTTTGGGGTTTGTTTCTTTTTGTGCTATTGTTTCCAATCAATTTCGTAGTAGGTTTGTGGTTAGGATAAAAGCCTTCACTGCCCTCTGCTTGCTTGGACGTGTTTTGTGTCCCTGTGTCCCTGCTGATGCAGCCTGGGAGCAGCAAGGGTGAGTGGGGACCCCATGCCGGGCAGCCCCTCACCCACGGGTCACCTTCCTCTGCTCTGGGGCTCACCCTGCGCACACATGTCCAGAGCCAAAGACACCCCAATGTCCATGGATCTTCTCCCGCAGTCTGGTCTCACTCGGCTGCTTGGTGTTCCTGCAGGTTTCTCCGACTGGTCTAGTCCCCCTGTCCCCACTGACTTCATCTCAGCCATTTCTCTGGCTCCACATCCCAGTGCCATCCCAGGGTGGATCTGTCTCCTTGTGCCATGTCCCACCAGGTTCTTGCTGAGAGGTTGAGCCGCAGGTTAATTTACGGTGTGTGGGGAGCGCAGAGGGGAAGAGCGTCTGCCCACTAAATAAGTCATGAAGCCAGATCCCAACAGCACAATTAGAACCCTCCGTTAATGATTATTTATGGGGCTGGGAATGCTTATTTAACCTGACTATATTAAATATTAAACCAAATTATAATATTTATACCTGTATTTACACCAAAAGGGGCGGTGGGTGGCTGGGGCAGTGCTGGGCAGGCGAGGTGAGGGGCGTACGGCGCCGGAGGGACTGTGGGCAGCACACAGGGTTATGGGGACCAGAGGAACAGTCGAAGCTCTGTCTCCCACCCAGCCCAGCCATGGCTTGCAAATAGGCAGGGACATGGGCTGCTATTTGCCAAGTACCAATGGAGTACAATACCCATTGAACTGATTTCACTTCCAACTGGAAAATCTGTTGGTGAAGGGAACGGTGTTCCCAGCCTGTCAGGAGCTGAGCACGTGTGCCTTTGCAGGGCACACTGCAGGACTGCTTTGCCAGAGGGTCGTACTGTGCCCACACTGCCTCGGGGGACTGTTTGCTCTCCAAACCAGAGTGGGAAGGAATCACCTGGTGCCTTTGGGGGTGCAGTGTGTGGCTGCCCCATGACCTGCAGGGAGGATGAGCTGTACCGGCCCCAGGTTGTGTTCTGTCCCACACTCTGCCATCAAACCATGCCAGCAGTCCTGGTAGTAGAGACTGGAGAGCCCTGTAGCCCCTTGCCAGGGTTGGTCTGTCCCCTCCAGCCCTGGGATGAGCAGAGTGGCAGGCAGTGTGAGGCAGCAGGTCCCCCTGGATTGAGGAGGCCTGGCAGATGGCTGTGCCTACCAGAGAGCTCCCTGGGGCACCTGAGGGGTCCCAACACCAGCCCATGACACCACCTGCCATGCAGAGTGCCTGTTGGGGGTGTGGAACCGTATGGAATACTCTGCTCTGGAGTGGACAGAGTTGGCTGTGAAACCCTTTGGTTCCAGAGCAGCATCTGCTCCCTGTGCTGATAATGGCAGGTCACGAAGGGACAAGGGCACAGTGCTTTGGGAGGAGAGAGACACATCCTAGGGGGCTTCCAGATGCCGAAGGCAGCTGAGAGGAGAACTATAGCTGAGCTGTGGCAGAGGTTTGGTGCCTTTGTGACCACTAATGCTATTTTCAGGTGTGCAGTCTAAGGATGGGGTTAATCAAACCCCCAGCATGAGCTGTTGGTTTGGGGTCAGAGGGCTGCACCCAGAGCAGGTGTCTTCCTTGGAGATGAAGGTGACAGCTGGGCTCAGTGGCCATGGGGGCACCACTCGGAGCTCCTGCTGTCCCCACATGGGGCTCCCACTGTCCCCACTTGGGGCTCCCAGCTGCCTGTGCTCTTAGGCTGCCACATGCTGGAATGCAGCTCCTTATGCAGAGCTGTGGCTCTGGTGCCACTGGCCCTCACAGCTGCAGATCAGTGCAGATGCCTTCGTGCTCCTGAGCTGCTGTGATTGTCGGTTCCGCAGCCCATTGCAGATAAAATGATGATTAAAGGGTCCTACCCTATAAGCAGACAACCATGTTGACCTTATTTAGGCTCCTAATCAATTTGCCCCCGGTGTGATTAATTGAGATGCTTGCCATTGATTTTCTGTGAGACAGGAGTGGCTGAGGTGGGATTCACCGGGGTGCCTGCAGGGAGATCTCTGCTGTGGCAGTGCAGGACTGAGCTGTGGAGTCCTCAGCCAGGCGGGATTATCCGTGCTCTCCTCAGCCACGGCTCCCAGGGCAGACTCCTTCCTGCTGCCCGAGGGAGGTGCAAGGGCTGGTCACATAGCTCCACATGGAATTTGGGCACCCTCCCAAATGGTGCTGTGGATACAGAACCTGGGAAGGATGATGTGCTCTTCTGAGTGAGGTGGCAGCTTGGGGAAGAGCCCCTGCAGCCAGTGCCACTGTCGGCCCCTCTGCAAGGGGCAGTGTGACCCCTCTCCGAGGTGTGGCCCCCTCCCTGAGCATCCCCAATGGAGATGCTGTGGGATCACCCATCACCAGACCCCTGTGTGAGCAGCCAGAGTGGGAAAGACCCTGCCCGGAGCCGCACGGTGGGAGTGAATTACCTACAGCACAGATGATTGGAAAGGATTTTCTAGCTAAATTGCTGAGCAGATGGATTTACCCTGGACTGGTCCTTGTGGACTCTGGAACATTTTCTCTTCTGTCACAGTTCCTTTTTATGACCTGCCATTTGCTCCAGCAAGTGAGAAGTGAGCCCTTGGCGCCCAGCTCCTGCTCCGGCTGCCGTTCAGGAACGCGGCAGCATCGCTGCTGGGAGCCGCAGATCCTTTTCAGGAAAGTGCCAGGGCCTGGCAGGATGCCCCTGCTCACTCTGGCTCCCTGGGCACACGGGGGCTAGCAGGGGCCAGAGGGGTGGGAAGGGGCATTGCCGGCTGAGGCAGAGGAGTTGGCAGCTGCCGGCAGTGCAGGATGTTGTGCCAGCGATGCAGCCGGGAGTTTATAACGAGCCGCCAATGGTTACAGTGCCCACCTGCAGCGGGTGCACGGCCAGAGGGGGGATCCGGGGCTCTGTGGCACTGGGGAAGAGTGAAGCCCCATCCCAGCTTGGTACACCCCCTCTGTGCTGGCAGCATATACAGAGGGAGGGTGGTGACCCTGGGGAGAGGGCTGGCTGTTCTCCTCACTCCACCATCAGTTCTTCCATGCAGTGATTCTGCCACCAGCACTTCCACACAGTGATTCCACCAGTTCCTTCAGCTTCCAGTGTCCCAGTTGATGACTGGTATTTCTCTTTCTTAGAAGGGGAAGATCAACACCATCTACCACCCAAAGCCCTTCCCCTTCCTCCAGCAGCATTCCTGCCATTTACATTAAAGGCTATAACGGGTTGGAGTAAATGGAGCAGGTTTGCAATTAGTTTTCCAAGTACTTATCTCATTAAAGTAAATGAATTATTGATTTAGTGACACTCATGCTTTTAGTGAGCGGCACGGTGCCATCCCTGCTCGGTTCCCCGGCTCCTCGCGGCGGGGCCTCACACTCCTGCTCCTGTGTGCACACGTGTGCGGGCACGTGGGGGCGAGTGGCCACTCTGCCTCTGCCTTGGCCTGAGAGCCAGTGTGGGTGTGAGAGTCGTGTCCGTGGGAGCAGGGACATGGCTTTGTGAGGGGCCCCGTGGCGGTGTGGGTGGGTATTGGGAGCAAAGCCCCCAGGGAGGGATGGGCTGGGGACCCACTGACTGAAGGCTGTGCCCAGTTCACAGTCTGGACCCCAGTGCTCTGCAATGCTGCTGTGGGCACTGCAGCTGTGCCAGGACACCTCCTGCCAACCTGTGCGTGCTGTGCAGAGGATGATAAGGGAGGCGGGGGGGAGGCAGCTCACCCATGCCACAGGCACTCAGCTTGCTCGTGTCCATCAGCATGGCACAGAGCTGGCGTGGGGCTGCCAGGCAGTATGAGGGGGCTGGGGCTGCCTGTGGCTCCTCCAGCCATCCTGGGACTCACCAGGGCAGGGAACGGGGTGTGTGGGGTGTGCTTGGGGCTGGCACTGCCCAGCACAGCACGGCTGCAGGAGGGTGAAGCACTGATGGGCTGTTCTGGAGCCAAATGCTCATGGCTGAACCTGCCACCCCCGGCCAACTGCTGATTCGGCGCTTTTGCGCTTCTCTGTACAGAGATTTAATCTCTCCTGTAAGATAAAATAGTCCATTAATGGGAACCTGCCTGCTTGGAGCCTCCCCTCGCCGTGGTCCAGGCAGGAAGGGCTGCACTGTCCTGCTGAGGCTGTTGCTGCTGGGAGCACTGAGAGCGGCCTGGGGGATGCCCAGCCCCACATGGGGCAGCTGGACACACTCCCCTGTCAATCCTGTGCCCCTGTGTCTGAGGTGGAGTGGGATGGGAGGCTGTGGGAGGGATGCCAGTGGGATGAACTGGGAATGCCAGACTCCTCTGGCAGTGCTTGCCATGCCAGCTGGTGCCATGCAGCTCTGCCATTGGGTTCCATGGTCGGCATGGGCATTGGAAGCAGTTTGATCTCCTTGCTGGGAAGGAGAAGGTGGGGATGCCACAGGAGCCACTGTCACCAGGTGGGATAAAATGCTGGGGACCGGCAGAAGTTGTAGGAAGGATTTTGGGTTCACAGCTTTTGCTCAGACGGGGTTTGGTGACTGGTGATGTTGGCATGGGCTGTGCTGAGTGTCCTGGTGCTGTGCCCTCACCCCGAGGGACCCGTGGCTGGAGCTGGTGTTCAGCCCTGTGCTGGGACCCTGCCTGTCCCCACAGCTGGATTTGGGAGGGGGTTCCCAAAGTGAGGGCACTGCCATGTTTCGTCCCTGTCCCCAAGATAGGACTGCTCTTTCCAGACTGGAGCCACTGGTTCAAGGATTCTCCTGACCAGTCCTAGAGCTGTCCTGGTGATGGCCCCTCACCAGCCCTGCCATGAGAGCCAGGTTCCTCTGGGCACTGCCTGATCATCTCCTCCCCTCTCAACCAGCAGCGTGGCATGGCCCAGGCTCAGCCATGGGCAGAGCAGCATAGAGGGGAGGCACATCCCGAGAGCTGTGGTGCAGGAGCCAGCCCCCATCCCAGCCCCTGCCCCTCCTGCCCCCACCTCCAACGCTGCTGGGAACGGGGCATTTTATCTTTCTTAGTTAAAAAAAAAAAAAAAAAATTCTCATTTAATTAAAAGTGTTGACATTGTGCCTGGCCATCCCACCCGCTGGAGAACGTGG
Source organism: Corapipo altera (assembly GCF_003945725.1). Lineage (NCBI taxonomy): Eukaryota > Metazoa > Chordata > Aves > Passeriformes > Pipridae > Corapipo > Corapipo altera. The sequence goes on along the minus strand of NW_020885011.1, from coordinate 394,560 downwards.
TTATAAATTAAACATTAAACCTTTAATGGCCCATAAAGAAATATTCGCTGCTGTTCTGTATATGGGGATATAAATAGAGAGGGCTGCGGGGGGAGGGGCGAGACATTATTTTTCCTCAGCCAGATAATCTTTGCTAATGAATTTAATTAAAATCAAAATTAATTTAGGATTTTTGGTGGAGGAAAGGGGGGTCAAAATGTACTTTGAGAAACTACCAAGAAGTTTCCCAGCGGATCAAAACCAGGCCTGCCTCAGGGTGTGCCCCATGGGTGCAGCATCCATGGACTCCATGCAGCTGGGTGGCACGGGTTGTGTTTCCTGTGAAGCACCCCTGATTTGGATCTGGGTGGTTTTAGCTGGGTTGGGATCACCTGTTCTGGCAGCAGGTCCCTGTGAGGCTTCACGAGGCTCCAGCTGGAGCCAGTCAGCCCAGAGCTCTGCCAGGAAAGCAGGGACTGAGGCAAGATCTCCCCAGTAACGCCCAGAGCTGCTCCTGCCCACCTCCCATCAAAGCTCTGCCAGGGGTTTCCCTCTCCCACTTCGGTGCATGTGGACAGGGAGGCTCTGGCTGAGCATCCCTGCTCTCTGCAGTGCCGGGACCACTGGAGATTTCTGCCCGGGCTGGTGCTGGGCTCAGCGATTCCCTGTCTGTGCCAGCGAGAGCAGCACATCCCAAGTGCGGCACATCCCGGCTGCCGGGCCCCGCGCTGCCCTGGGGAGCTTCTCAGAAGGCGCCTTCCTTGGGAAATGTGTTTGGGAAATGCAGCGTTACCCATCGCTGAGCCTCCCCCAGGAGCGCACGGTGTCAATTATTCATTGTGGAAGAGGCAGGCTGTGCTCCCAGCGCTCCCAGCCCTGCTGCTGGAGCTCTGTGCCTGCTGTGCCGTCTCACAATCCCAGCCGGGATCCTGGTGGGCGCTGCTTCAGCGAAGCCATGGAAGAGCTCAGGAGTGGTGGCTGCAAGGCAGGCAGCTCTGCTGAGCCCACGACTGCGGGGGTGTCCCCACACTGCTGGGAACCACGGAGTTCCCAAACAGCTTTTTTAGGACACCCAGTTTCCCAGAGCTGGATCTGCCCTGGCCTCTGGGGCTGGGGAGGGGAGACTCCCAGCCTGGCAAACAAAACGTGCTGGGCAAGAGTGTTCGGGAGGGATTTTATCATAAGAGTGCTAATGGAAGTCAGCACCAGCCTAATGAGCTGTGCTCCTCCATGAATCTGATTCATTGAGGCAGGAATTACCATAATTGATTATCCTGCTGCGTGACTGAGAGCCGTGTTTGCTAACACAAGTGCCTGGGAACCAGCTCTGTGCTCCCTGAGCCGTCGCCACGTGTGGCTGGGCCTCCGCACCCTCCGCGGGCCCGTGCGCTCACCGGGACCGGCCGCGGGTTTGGGGCAGCATCTGGGCCTGGTGTCCCTGCACCCACACTCAGCACCCAGGGCTGCCTCATCTCGGGGTGCTGCTCCTGGGGTGGGGGTCCAGGTGTCACAGCTCCATCATCTGGGAACGGAGCTGTTGGGCAGGTGGGACTCAACACTTCCAGGTCACCGAAGCAGTGGTTATGGACACGCGCAGTCCTCTCTCTCTCCTTAACCACTCCTGGGATGTATCAGCCGTTCTCATTATTTCTGAGGGTCTGACATGATTGATGAACGTTTGCATTGGCCATGCTGCAAAAGCTAATTAGTTGAAGTGCAGCTTTCAGGAAGTTTTCTTTGAAATTTGGCTTAATTTTCCAAGAAGTGCCCGGAGCCAGGACAACAGTGGAGCTGTGTGCTACAGGGATTGCTCCTCACAGGACCATGTCACTGTGCTGGGGTGGACAGAAAGTTTAGGATACACTAAACCAGCTGTGCAGCCAGTGCTTCAGCGATGGCTGTGTCCTGTCCCACGTTGTGGATGTGCGTGGGGCCGGCTGTGCCTTGTCTCACCCCATGTATGTGTGCAGGTCTATAGATGTGCTTGCAGGGTCCAGGGGGCCAAGGAAGGGACCCGTGGTCTGTGGGAGCTGGGTTGGGTTTGAGGTGCACTGATGGAGCTGGAGGTGGGTGTTCTGAGCCTGTCCAGGGAGCTGGTGGGTGCTGGTGCTGCTCATCTGCCCTGGGTTGAGTCCCCAGCCTGGACACTGGCTCCTGACCAGCACAGGCTTCCCAGCGCCTGGGAGATAACACTCACATCCGTACTCATATCCCAACATTGTGCAGTCGATGAGCAGACAGCATTGACTGTAACAGGTTAGTGATGATGATCATTGATTTTAATTCTTCCTCCTCTTTCCCTTCTTTTCTAGAGAGCACAGCACGAGCACCGTGGGAGGGACTGAGCTGAATAAAAGGTACGGAGTGTTTGGATCCAAGTGGCTGTACTGGGCTCTGCCTTGGCTGCTCCAGGGGTCCCTCCTGCATGCTAAACCCTGCATGTGAGGGGCAGGTGATGGGTGCTCAGCACAAGGCTGGCCAGGACAGGGCAGCACCTCAGCCTGCAGAGCAGTGGTCAGGGGCAGGTGGGCTCAGAGCCACGCATGGGGGAGGGATGGGAAGGCTGCCTGCTCCCCTCTGCCAGCAGCCCCAGTACCCCACCCCCTGGGTGCCGAGCCCCCACGCAGGCGTGACACGATGACATAAGTCCTGCGTGAGGAGAGCTGAGGCTGCCATGTCTGTGAGTGTCCGTGTGTGCTGACTTGCTGTCCGTCTGTCCGTCCATGCTCTGTGCAGCTCCTGGGAGCCATCCCTGGGGAAGCCTCTTGAGGGGACCCTGCCCTTACTGGGGGGGCAGCAGCCCCCAGCCCTATAGTGGCCTGGACCTGGCGGTTGCCCACCACAGGGTATGTTTGCCCCCAGGGTCCTGCAGCCTGTGCTGGGAGGTGTCACAGCAGCTCGTGGTGTCCCCTGGGCTGAGGCAGGTTGCATGTGAAAGGTGGGCCAGACGGGCTGCCCTCTGCCAGCCTGGTGTCTGCTGGGCAGATGAGAATGACTCCTTCCCATCATACCCTCGTGTTGCTGGACTTCACGGCAGTTGGAGGATCCTGTCACAGAGGGGACACCACATCCCCCCGAGGTCCATCCCACTGAGCGTAGCACAACCTGTGCTCCCCTGTCAAAGCTGGTGAAGCAGAGGAGCAAAAAAAGCCGAGGGGCTGGGGAGGAGGAGGCTGGTGCATCCGTTGTTCTGGGTCCCGGCATGGGCTGGGGATGCCAGCGGGACCAAGGAGCGGTGAGGGCCAAGGCAGTGGTTCTGGGCACTGGGAGCTGCCACCATGCAAACCAACGGAGGAAAGAGGTGTTGGGGCAGGTAGCACTCCTGTCCCTGTCACCTACAGGACAAGGATGGAAGTGACCTGCCAGAAGGGGACTGTGGTCTGGAAGGGTCCTGAGGTGTTGTGGGAGATGTGGATAAAGAGCTGCTCAAAGGAGCAGGATGGCTGGGGCAGGAGCAGGGCTCGCAGGCAGCATAAACCAAGAGCCAGCATGAACGGGAGGAAGGCTGGGCTGTGGGTGTGAGCCTGGGGGGCACGTGCTGTTTGGCAGCAGTGGTGCGGGCTGCAGGGCCGGGGCTGCCCCCACCTCTGGCTCTCGTGTCTGTGCTGATGCCTTGGCAGGACTCCCTGTGCTGAGGAGAGGGCTTTGCTCCCTCCCAGTGTCCGACTGCGTGCGGGGTCGGGAATCGCGGGTCCGGTGGCTGCGGTGCCGGAGCGCGCTGGGCTGTGGCCACACGGGTGCGTCTGGAGAGGAGACGTGTCTGCGGCGGAGGGGAGGGCAGCAGGGTGGGTTCCTGCGGCTGATGCCCTATACCTGGTCTGGGTGGGAGAATTGGGATGTGGCACGGGGAACTGGGTGCTGTTTGCACAGGCACCTCGGGGTGAGGGGTGTGTGCAGGGCTGGGGGCTGCAGCAGCAGAGGGTGGAACAGCACTGGGGAGGTGCATCTGCCCCTGCCCTGGTTCCAGGATGGTTCTGCCCCCCTGCCCACTGACAACCTGGATTTTGGCTGCTGGTGATTGAGGAGTTCCATTCTGCTGCATTTGCCCCCTCTGTCTCTCTCACACAAGAGCAGGGGAGGTCTGGCAGGCTGGGGGGACCCCAAGACATGACTGAGGCTGCATTTGCAGGGCACAGAGAGGAGACGTTTTGGATCAGTGAAATATAAGAGGGAGCAAGGAGCCCCCCACCCCAGCTGCCTGCAGTGGTGCCTTTGCTGCTTTATCACCTCTCCCAGTGCTGAATTATTGAGAGTGTTGCTCTCGTTTATTGCCGTGCTGGAGGAGAGCTGCCTCTGCCCGGCACTGCTCTGAATATGATTATGGGGCTGGAGATGTCAGAGCCCGCTGGGCCCCGGAGACCGATCTGCTGCCCCCCTCGCTCCTGTGCTTCCCTTATCCTTATTTATTCTCTCGCTCCTGTGCCTGGTTCAGCGCTCACGGTTCCCTCGCTCCCTCCACTGTGCAGTGCCCCAGGAGGATGGAGATTTAGTGCCTGAGGAGCAGCACTGCCCAGCTGCTGAGCCTGCAGCATGTGCCGGGGGTGACTGGGGGCTCGTGCCCCACAGGATCCAGCTACCCCAGGACTCCCCTGACTTATTCCCATGGCTGACCCTGCAGCCAACTCTCCTCTGTGTCCCCTGCGAGATCTCTGCTGGTCGTGCTGCTCTGCCCTGTGAGATAGGGTCCTGGACGTCTGTGGGGGGCAAGGCTGGGCTTTGAGGGATGGTGGCTGCCCTGTTGTTGTTAAGGATTCCTGGGTGCCCTCTCATGCAGTCGGAGGTGGCCACATCCTGGGCTGCAGGGACCATCCCCATTGCTCCTCACTGCACAAGGAGGCTGGTGCCTGCTGGCTCTGTCCCCCTTGGGCCACTACTCGGCTGCTCCCACAAAGGGGGGGATGCTGGGCCCCCCCAGGAAGCCCGTCCTGGCAGAACCTGCCCGACCATGGCCGAGCGTCCCTGCCTGCTGGGAGCAGAATGGGAGCAGGGGGCTATGGAATCCGCTGTGGCCAGGGTGGCCAGGAGCCGGCTGGCACCTTGCAGGTTAACCGCGAGCAGCGGATTCCCTTATTGACAGGGTAGCTTGAAAAATGCTGAGGCAGGACATCGGCTCCTCGGAGTGTCAGCGGAGCCCACGCTGCGCTGGTGAGTGCCCACGCTGCTGCTGCTGCGGCCCCAACGCCCAGCCTGGCCCCCGACCCCCACCCTGCCACCCCTCTCACTGCTGGGGTTGGTTCCCCTCTCACGGTCGTCCTTCCCTTTGCTCTTGAGGACGCCAGAGAGGATTTCATTTTTATTCCTCCTCTCCCGTTTTTCCCTGGGGTGGATAAGCTGCTGCCTGCCAGGGCTGCCCTCCAGCCCCTGCCCTCCCGCAGCAGCATGCTGGAGGTCGAACAGCGGCTCTGAGCCGCGGCGCTCACGCCGCAGGGAGGGAGGCGAGCGCGCAGGGCTCCGGGAGCGCCGGCCGTGGGCGCTGGAGCCGGACAGACAGAGGGGACAGAGCCCACCCAGGAGGGGCGGCGGCCAGCACAGCCAGCATCTGGAGCAGCCCACTGCCCTCCTGCCGACCCCACAGAGCAGCTCAACACCTGGCCACCAACATGATGATGTATTTTTGGGTAGGTACTTCCGCCAAGGATGGGCACTTCCCTCCCTCTCTGCCGGGGTTTTGCTCAGGATTGGGGTCATTTCTCACTGTTGCTGCTCCCTGGCTGTGCTGCTGGTCAGGGAGAGCTTTCCCTTCTGGCCAGGCACTCACAGCCCACAGCCGCAGGCAGCGGGCAGGGGACGGGCTGCAGTGCTGGAGGCAGGCCTGGTGTTGAGGAGGAACAGAGCAGCGGGCTAATGTCCCTGCCCAGACATTGTGCCCTGCCGAGGGCACCTCCAAACAACCCTTCTGCCTCCCTGCTGCTGCCTTCAAGCCCCACACAGTGCTGGCCGCAGGCAGAAGCCTCCCATGCCCAGAACCAGTCCCCCTGCCTCAGCTGTGCCATGGTGGTGGGCAGTGGGCTCTGGAGCCTGCCTGGGCGCTGTGTTAGGCAGGGGCACGGGTCTGTGGTGGCAGCGGGATGTTCAGGTCACACCTGTGTGTGGAGCAGCAGCCACCTCTCACTGAGTCTGTGCCCTGTGGGTGCTCACCCAAGGTCTGATCGGATGCTTGTGGGGTGGTCCCCACACTTTATCTCAGGCTTGAAGTTGATGACCAAGGCTGTTGAGGTCCCCATGGGGATCTCAGGGTCCCCATGGGGACCTCAAGGTCCCTCCACAGCACTGCAGGAGCTGGGCTGTGTCAGGCTCTACACCATCCAGGGGCCTTCCTGTGGCATCCTGGCCCATAACTGGGGCTGAAGCCAGTGGTGCCAGCTCCTTCCACCCACTCCCCCCAGAGATGGCAAGGGCTGGGGGCTGCAGCAGTCTGGTGGAGATTACACGTTCCAGGGAGTTGTGCTCCCCTGGATTTGAGAGAAGGGAACAGAGTGAGCAGAGCCAGGTTATGGGGGATGTGGGGAAAGGAGTTTATGGGGAGGAGGAGGAGGATAATGCAAATTCATTGTTGCTCAAGGAAGCAGCTTTCAGGCGTAAGGTGCTTTGTCATGAGGGATGTCGGTGCTGCTGCCGCTCTGGAGCTCGTGGGGGCTGGCAGAGCCTCCTGCTTTGGTACTAATTCTGCCCAGGGACTTAACGACCCACCACAGCTGCAGGAGTGAACCAGAGCTTCCGCTTGAGGCTCCGTTGGCACCACGTGGCTTTGCGGAGCTCAGCCGGGCAGCGTGGGTTGCCCGTTCCTGTGGGAGCTCCAGGCACAACTCCCCACACCACACTGGCTCTGGGGCAGTGGTGCTTAAGGGTCCCTATTCCCTGTCCTGTCCAGCACACGGAGCCAGCCTGCCTGGGACAGCCGGTCTGGGCTCTGCGCGGTGCCATCCCCAGCTCTGCTGGGAGGGGCTGGGCAGGGGCTGTGGTCCTGGCAGAGCAGTGAGTGTCATTCATGGCATCACAGGCGTCTCTCCACCGTGGCGTGGGAGGAAGCAGAGGGTCCGGTGTCCCCTCATGGTGGCAGGGGGCAGTGGGTGGCTCAGTCATTGACATCACAACAGGCTGAGATGCCAAAGCAAAATGTCTTCAAATGAGCAGTAATTGCAGGGAAATAAGGAGCACGTGGGGTGAGGGGAAGGAGGGGTCTGTAAATATTATGATTTTTAAAGTTTGCCCTGGAGTCCCAGTGCTTGTTTAACACTAATATCCTATCTGTGCATTTAAAAAGCCTCATAATGAGGATGCAGTGTTTGCTCCTGGAACAACTCCAGCCCGGTGCTCCTCCCTGACCACCTCACCTGTCTGCTGCTCCAGTGGGTCCCAGCCCAGCGCCCACATTGGCATGCCATGTGTACCCCTGCTTGGGGTTGCTCAAACTCCCCTGTCCTGTCCCATGTGCTGACACCCCACGGCCTGCTGCCAAAGCCCCCCAGCAGCCTGAGAGGCTGGTGCACATCTTAGGGGGTGCGTTTTCTTGGGAACTCTTTGTCAGGCAACAGAGCCGGTCTCAGAAAATAGGGGGACTCTGGGATGAGGCATTTTGGGTCCCTGGGTCCATAGTTGCTTGTTCCTTGCATCACCCTCCGTCGTTCCTGCATCACCCTCCATCATTCCTGCCTCCTCCTTCATCCACGCTGGGCTTGGCAGTGGTGGTGGCCCTGGTGGTGGCCTTGGCAGTGGCAGTAACTCTGGCCCCAGTGGTGGTGGTGGCCCTGGTGACCCTGTGACACACGTGGTGCAGCCGTTTCCCCTGCCATGGCCCCCCCACACTGCCCACCTGGCCCACGAGCTCGAGGTGCTCAGCAGCAGCTGCTCTGCCACGGTGCTGCTGCTGCATGTTAATTCTCATTAAATTCAGGGAGCCTAATTGCCATTTCATGTAAATATTTTGTCAAGTGAAAGGGCTTCTGGAAGGGTCGTGTGGGTGGAGGCGAGGAGCCAGGCAGAGTGACAGGCTCGTCCTCCCAGCCAGGGATGCCAAGTGTGTCCCTGCAGTAGCTGCCGTGTGTCCCGCAGGGGGTGGGGTGTGGCCGGCTGCTGGAGGTCCCTGTGCACTGATTGCTCGTGCCAGATGATGGGGGACATAGGATGGCTGCAACCAGGGCACTGTTCTGTAGAGAGCACTGAGGGTCCTCTCCCTGCCTGGGTGGCTGAAGGGCAAAGGAGGGAGGGGTGACACAGGGGGCCATAGGACATCCCCAGATGGTAGCCCAGCCACTCTCCTGCTCTGCACGGTGCTGGCAGCTCTTGACAGAGGTTGAAGATGCCCAAGGCCCCCTCCTGTCCCCCACCATGGGCCAGGAACTTCTCAGTGAGGTGGATTTTTTCCCTGGATCCCATTAAACTTCCACATGCTTTCCCTGCATTCCTGCTCCCCTCCCAGTGCCACAGCTGCTGTTTCAAATACTGTCCATGTCGTGGTAACAGTCCCCTCCTCACCTGGTGAGATCATGCCTGGGTGCTCCACCTTTGGGAATTCAGAGCAGGCGGGGTCTCCAGTGACCCCTGAGAGCTGCTGGAGTAGGAGGAAGGAGCAGGGAAAGATGGAGAGGAGGTTTAACAGGGTGCAGAGGAGGCTTGTTGGTCCCTTATCGCTGTCCTGGTCTGTGCCCTGCACTGGGGCAGTCCCTGCAGCCAAGGCACTGGGGACGTGGGACCCTCCCCTCGCAGCACGGCGGCTCAGATCCGTCAGCACCTTCATCTAATCGCTTTATGTCTATGACTAACTACTAATGAGCTTTTAATTAATGAATACCATGGCTTGGAGGCATTCTGGAGCGGGTGGGAGAAGAGGATTAGGCGGGTGCTGTGTTCCCTGGGTGCTGCGGGGCCACCGGCACTGCATTCACGGGATGTGGGCAGGCTGGAGCATCTGACCTCGCGGTCTGACCTCACTAGTCTGACTTCACCGGCCCTTGTGGCAGTGGCTGCACCTCACCTGACCTGCAGCCCTCTTTTAGCAGCTCTCCCAAGCATCAGCATCCAGCTTTGCCCTGTAGATGCATGCTGCAGGGGCCGTGGGGGTCCTGTTAAGCACTAGACACTGGGAGCCCGCACTGCACCAGCCCACCCGTGGCTGTGCCCCCACGGCAGGTCCATGGGCACTGCCTCATCCCTCTCTGGGAGAGGATGAGGGATGGCTCCTGGTGAGGAGTGCAGTACCAGGGGCTGGATTTCCCATTGCATCCCATGGGTCAGGATCTGGACATAGCGTTGGGGCAGACCTGGGAGGGCAGCAGCTCTGACGTGTGCTCAGGGCTTAGTGCGGTGTGTGCAGGACCCTGGGCACCTGGATGTGCCGCAGCCATGCCATGCCAGCAGCCTGTGGCACCACCCACTCGGGGGGCCTGAGGGGGCTGGGGCTCTGGGCAGACCTTGGGGCCTCATTCCTGGCAGATAAAGGTTCCAAATGGTGGAGTGTGCCTCAGAGGGGAGCCGAGCTGTTCTAGCATTTCCCTGGGAGCTGCCAGCACCGCACTGGCTGCTGGTACATCCTGGATACCTGGAGCGACTGGATGTGCCGCACTGTCCCCAGCAGGTTCCCTTGGTGGTGGTTTGGGGGGGGTGTGCACGTCAGCTGTCCCACTGCAGGCTCTGCCCCTTGGCTCCAGCACCAGAACAGTGGCCAAGACCACTCCTGTCCCAGTGCCATGTTGTTCTCCCTCTCCCAGAAAACAAAACGAAGGAGCCCTCAAGGGTTCATTTAAAATAAATAAAAAGCTGGGAATTGTGCTGATTTGAAGGAAAGGCAGTCCCATCCTGTGTGGGGGAGCACAGTGCCAACCCAGCCCCGAAGGGCAGAGAGAGATGTGCTGAGAACTGCAGCCCTGTGCAGCTTCTGCCTTTGATCGTATATCTCACACATGCCCTTTGCTTTCCCTCTGCTGATATTTATTAGGTTTAATTTTACTGGGACACGGCTGTAAGTGAGACAGATGGAACAGGGTCTGTGCGCCTGGTGAACACATCTTAATTAAACAGATAAATAAACTTTCATTCCAGGAGGCTTCAGTTTCAGAGGGTCTCCTCCAGGGCTGTGGCTCCGCCGGGCTGGGCAACCCTGGCCAGCGCTCCTCGGGGCTGGTGCCACCGCTGGTGCTGTCAGCTGGGGCTGTGGCACAGTGTCACTGGGAGCAGCAGGGTGAGGGAAACCGGCCGCTGGTGGCTGGGAACACATTCCCCACTGGAGCTGTGGGATTGGTGTTGCCCTGCCATGCTGGAGTTCCGTAGGGCTCCCTGCTGCTGTGGGGCATCTGCAGCCAGGCAGGTGTTGGCAATGGCTGGAGGAGGGAGAGAGGAGACTCCCAACATCCCACACTCCTCAGTTCCCAGAGCCGGGCCCATTTTGCTGCTGGCTCAGGGCAGTGCCAGCACTCGTGGTGCTGCCACGGGCCAGGAATGCCTTTGAGTCACCCTGGCCGGAGCCAGGCTCTGGCGCGGGGGAGGGCGGGCAGATTACCTCATCCTGGAGCCGGCCTCTGCCTCACGGGGTTTGTTTGGTTGGGCACCGCCAGGCCGGCGTGCCAGGCAGTGCCCTGCCCTTGTCACCTCCGGGAGCTGCAGTGGAGCCAGACCAGCCCAGGGCCTTCAGAGCTGCCCATCAGTTTGCTCAGGGTGCCCCTCACCGCTCAGGGTCTGTGTGGTGCCTGGGTGCGTGCAGGTGCCTCAGGGGGCCACTCTCCCCTCAGCTGCTTGAGGGACTGAGGGAGGACCCACTTGTGCCTTAGAGAGCTGTCCCACGTCCTGCCCCGGGTGCTGGAGAGTGTGGCACTGGGGCCGTGGGGCTTCCGAGGAAGGGGAGCTGGAGGCGAGCGGGAGCGCGGGGTCCAAGCACTGTGGTGTGCCGGAGGGGCCACGTCCTTGGAGCTGGATGGCGAGCAGTCATGGTGGGACACCCGTGCTCCTCGCAGGGAGCAGTGCCCGGGGATGCCGTTGGCAATGGAGTGGATGTCGCTGCTGGATCCTTTCAGCGCTTGGTTCCGGGGGGTGATGGTGTTGACAAACCCTCCCCCAGCCTGACATCCTCTCCCCAATTTGGCACCTCGTGGTCCCTATGGAGCGTGGTGCCCCCAGTCACAGAACCCCACAGGAGGGGCTGGTGCTCCCTAGGCCCCAGACACTGCTTCCTCAGGACAGCTCTTCCAGAGCAGGTTTTTCCTGTGGCTCCAGGCCGGCCGTGCCACATGCTGCTGCTCTGAGTGTCTGCAGTAGAAACGGGAACCGCTGTGAGTGTACCAGGACACTGCAGCATGTCACTCTGCCTGGGGATACTGTGGAAAATCCCAGCTCCAAAAAGGGCTGGTCGTGTGCTGGAGGCTCCGGCGGAGACAGAGCATCAGCAGCTGCTGGCACAGCCCTGCCTTTGTGCATCATATTTGGCCAAGATGGAAACTGAGTTGAGCCCAGGTTTTGTTTCCCACATACCCCATCAGAACACCATCCTGGTGGCCTTGGTCATGGCTCCAGAGCCAGGCACGATGCAGTGCCAGGGCGTGGGGTGCTGGGGAGGGACCCCTGTGCCAGTGCTGAGCTCTGTGGCACCAGAGGGGGCCAGGGCTGCTGTGGGGCTGTGGACGGGTGGAGGTGTGAGGTGGGACGGAGACCCGAGCGAGCACACGTGTGCGCCCACGCCGGCGGTCCCTCACGGGCACCTACACGTAGGCTATTGCCATGGCAGCTGTGACAGCGGTGTGTGTGGTGTGGATGCGTCAGGGCTGCTGGCAGCACTGCAGGCCCCTCGGAAACGCCAGAATGCCTCTCGAGCTCTGCTGAGGCTGACCACCGGCCGGCCTGTGGTTCTTGGGGCAGAGGGTCCCCATCGCTCTGGGGAATGCAGGGGAGCCAGCATCAGCAGGCAGGGCCCCTCGTGTCACCCCAGGGTGCAGGAGTTCCCGCAGCCCTCCACACCTGGGGGACCGGCAGGCTGGCGGGGGGTCACAGGGCCCTGCCTGGGGCTCCCACGCCTCGGCAGGGCCCAGCAGCTGTGCCCAGGGCACGCAGGCGGCGGTGAGGCCGTGGCTGCTCCATAGGGAATGCCGTGGGCTGCTGGCCCTGCCCGCGGTGGCGCAGGCCCGTGGCGGTGCGGCAGTGGCTGCGGGGCCACGCGGGGCTGCAGGCGGGAGCGGGTCGGTGGCTCCCGGAGAGGCGGAGCTGGGGCTGCTGCATGGTGTCCCCGCCGGCACGGCCACCCTGCCGTGGCAGCTCCCACCGAGAGCGTGGCACGTGTGCACGTGTCCGGCGGTGTGTGCATGGGGAGCCCCGGCGGCCCTGCCATCGCGGGGGCTGCGCGGCTGGAAGTGCCGGCTGCTCGGCACGGCTTCCCCTGGCACCCACGTTGCACCATCGAAACTCCCCGTAAGACCCTTCTTCCCCTGGGAGCCAGCGCTGGGAAGGGAGACAGCTCTGCCCGCTCGGCCCCATCCTGCCCGGCTGCTTCCCCAGCGTGTGGCCGGGGCGGCGAGGACAGCAGGGAAGCCATCTGCGAGCGGCGGCGGTGGAGGGGTTAAGTGCGGGATCAGCTGTTCTCATGTCATTACGGATTCTCTTCATTTTATACAGAGCTCTGTTTGATGTCTGAATGCACAGGGGACTCCCCCTCCTCCTCCAACTCCCACCCCTTTTATTTCACTCCCAAGCCCTCTCTCCTTCCTCCTCCCCTTCCTTTCTCTCCCGCTCCGCTCTGGCTCACGCACACCCTTTGCAGACCGTGCGCTCAGTGCCAGTGTCTAATGGCCCCGAAGTGAAGAGCCGAGCGCTGCTCCGGCGGCAGCGCGGCCGGCCTGCCACAGATGAACCCTCCTAACTAGCGCCGAGGGGTCGGGAGGGACGGCGAGGAGGGGAGAGCCCGAGGGGCCAGCCGGGAAGACGAGGATAGCGGTGGATAGCAGTGTGCGGAAGAGGACGGACCCGCGAGCAGCTCCACGGCTACCTGTCGACACATGCTGTGCTCCATGGCTAACTCGGGCTGCCTCCTTGTCTCCAACTCAGGCATGCTTCCTCACTCTCTCCCCTGTCCTCCAGCCTTCCTCTACCTCCAACAGGTAAGCAACCCTCTCCAGGGGATTTTCTTGCTTTCCGGTTCACACGTGTTTCTGGCTGGTTCCCTCTCTGCGGAGGGTCAGAGCTTGACAGCTTCCTCCCAGCCTATCCCCTCCAGCCCCGCGGCACCGGGTCCTCGGCTGCGGCTTTGGGGGGTTTCTGTGGTTTCCCCGCTGAGGTGACGGGAGCGCGGCCGGGGCTGGAGCGTGGCTGAGGCGCGGGCAGTGCAGCAGGCAGAGCCGCCGGCGCGGGTCCAGCGCTTCCCCGCCTCGGCACTGCTGCCGCTTGGCGATGATGGATGCTCGGATAAAGGAAAGAGGCTCCTGCGCGGCCTGAGCAGCCTCTGGGGAGAAGGGAAGGTGACGAGCTTGTGTGTGCACATGCGTGTGCACATACGTGTGTGTGTGTGTGTGCTGTCACATCGCGCGTGCCCGCAGCCAGGCCGGGTTTGTCTCGCTGTCACAGGAAGGTGCTGCAGAGGGACTGGGGGACACAGCGCCAGGCGAGTCCCAAGTTTGGGTGGCCCAGATGGAGGGTGCTGGGGCCGTCAGTTTGGTCCTTTACCCTGGCCGGGATTTTGCTGTCCCACGGGGCTGCCCTGATTCCTGCACTGGACCCAGTGCCCCGGGTTTCCAGGCTCATCATCCCGGGGGAGGCGTAGTTTGGGAGAGGCAGCATCTTCTTCAAATGCCTCTTTGCTGCATCGGAAATCCCATCTCCCAGCCAGGCAAACCACTCCATTTGTGCTTTCAGGAGTTTAAAAATTCATGGCGTGGCCGGCACGGTTCACCCGGCGGCAAGGACAGGCACCGGTGCCAACCCTCCACTCCAGCCCGAAGGGCTGTGGAGTGTTTTGTCCCTTGGGATGTCCGTGGCCGGTGTCCAAGTGGGGTCGCAGCCGGAGTGTGGCCGCTGGTGGAGGGGATGGCAAGGCCGTGGTTGCTCTCTCTGGTGCGTGGGCGATGGGGCTGGTGAAGCTGGTGCTGGTTACACGAGCACGGGGCGCGCGGGGGCTGCGGCAGGGGCTGCTGAGGCGGGTGTGTGATTTATTGCACCCTCCTGCGGGCAGAGCCTGGGGAGAGCCAGAGCTGCTCCGGATTTCACTCTCAGCCTCCCCAGGCTGCGTCAAGTTCCCTGAGGCTGCTGCACCTCTGACACCAAGCAGAAACCATCCCTGAGCCCCCACCCGTCCTGGAGGGTAGTTTCTGTCCCTCTGAAGGGAGCACATGGATGCTTTGGAATGGAAGCCAGAACGGGGCCTGGAGCCTCTGTTGCAGCACAGGAGATGTCCCTCTCGGGCCGGGATCCCCTTCTCCCTGGCCACACGAGGGGCTCAGCTGTGCCACTCTCTTGCCCTGCGGAGCACTCTGGCGTGGATTGGCTGTGCTGCCTGCGGCTCACGGTGACAGGGACAGCAGCATGGTGGGCAGATGAGGGCTCCTGGTGCCCACAGGGCTGGGCAAAGCGGAGCTGGGGATCCCTGGGAAGCAGCAGCTTTCCCAGATGTGTGGCTCTGCACTTGGTGTCTCCTGGTTCCCCCATTGCCCTGCCTGGTTTGATTTGACCATCGTGTTCTGCATCTCTTCCTCCCTGCTCTCCCAGAAGCCTTCTGCTCCTTGGCAGCATCTCCGGACTTGCGAGCCAGGAGGAGGGTTTTATTTCAAGATTTGGAGTTGGATTTTCACCCAGCTGAACACAATGGAGGCAAAAATCTCCATCCTCTTCCTGGGGTTTGTCACCTGCAGAGGTTCTGCACCCGGTGCCTGGGGACAGGTGTCTCCCAGTACATGTCACAACAAGGCATCAGGCAGAGGGATGTCACTGGCAGCCATCATGTGGGGCAGGGGCACAGGGCATGGGCTCCACCAGGCCCCTCATCCTGCCCAGGTGAGCAATGGGCCTGCCTGGCACCTGCTTTAGTCCTGAATTTGCTCTGGATTTTGGATGTGCCCACCTGTGCCACCTGCACTGGAGGAGCACAGAGCGAGCAATGCTGCCTGTGCCCGTGGGCACATGCCCGCTGCAGAGCTGGCCCTGGTCAGCTGGCTCAGCTCACCTCTGCGTAGCAGGGACACCTCAGGGGGTTCAACCGACTCTGCACAAGTTAGTTGTGTCCTGAAGTCTGTGGGGGGCTTGGTTTTGACCCCCTGACTTACAGCTCCCTGTCCAGGTGTGGGGATTTGTAGTGGGGCACCTGGGGTGGGCACATACCGTGATCGTAACTGATTCACTGGCTGGGAAATGAGTCTGCTGGACTGGCCAGGGGGTCAGGAGCTGGGAGGCTCCAGGGTCTGCATGCACTAGCTGCCATCATTCCTTTGGACACATACTCTCCCTTGCCAGGAGTTTGTGGCATGGGCTGGATTTGTTCCTCAGTGTGCTACCTGTGTTTCATAGCTCCCGGCCCCAGTGTTCTCCACAGTGCCAGGATTTGAAGGAATGACGAAGAGATGAAGTTCTCAGGAAAACTTCAGTTCTCCCAGCGCCAGGGAGAGCTCATCAGTGCCAGTGGCTCATCCAGGTGCTTGCAGGTACTTGTGGGTACCAGCAGCTCACTCTGCTCCGCTCACCCCATGTGACCACCCTGGCCTGGCCACAGGAGCCACGGTCCACAGCATTCTGAGTGCTGTGTCCAGGAATTCCTCCCAGCGCTGACATGCTCCAGGAGTGGTGCCCCTGGGGGGCCAGAGGCTGCAGGAGGGTGGGTCTATGCCCCTGGCAGAGCAGCCTGTGCCCACAGGAATGCTGTGTCCTTCGGTGGGGCTTGGCGGGGACATTTGGCTCTTGCTCAGCAAGGACCTGGTGCAGAGGGACACTTTGGTGGCTTCATTTCATGAACAGAGGAGTCGGTCTCTACCTAAAACTGCTGTTATGAGTGTGCAGTTGATGGCTGCAGGACAGGGCTCAGCACTGACCCAGAACAGACCCAGGCTCTGAGCGTCAGAATCAGTGCTCGACCCCAGCGCAACCTCGGCACAGGCAGTGATGCATGTGCAGCTCTGGCCTCAGTACAGGTTGATGTACAGGTGTGCTGAACCCCACTGCAGCGCTGCCCCTGAGCTACTGCTGGGAACATCCCTGGTGCCCACGGTCACACTGTGGCGCAGGAGACTTGGCTGAGCAGTGCCCGGCCCGCTGGGAAACAGCCTCTGCAAATCCTGCTTGGAAAATTCCTTTCCAAGAGGGTTGCTGCCAAGTTTAGCATGTTATATTTTTAGGGAGCAGGTCTATTCCGAGCAGTGTTGTCGTGTGTTGCAGCAGCGGGTTCAATTCAAACCGGGTTTCTCCCCCTGCCTGCGCGTCGCACGGATACGAGACCTGGCACGGTGGCTCACGGCTCTGGCCGTGCTGTGGCAGCTGCTCTGCTCGGTGAGGACCAGCCTTAAAGCCACCAGAAACATTTTCTGCTTTTTGTATACATACATATATTGAAAACATTGACATTAATTTTAGCTTTGCAAAGCTGCTTTTCCCACAATAGCTGTGATTTTGGCCCACACTGCCTGGCAATGCTCTTTTTATAGGTATATTCCTATTTTAGTGCTATAGTGATGGGTGAATGAGTAGATTAAATTAGATTTAGTATCTGTCATTCTTTAAGCATCACAGGCGGTTGGGGGGGTTAACAAAGAAAGGCTAATTAGGACAGTGAGCATGGGCCGCCCCCGCCAGCTCCACTGCCCTGGCCCTGCGGCTTCCTCCACTTGGGGACCAGCATCCAAATAGGAAAATGCTTTTGAAACCTGATTTTCTTGCACTGCCCCTGGGCCCGCATGGCCCCGGGGCCTGCAGCCAGGGCTGGGCGGGACAGCGGGTGCTGCAGCCAGGGCACCCCAGGCACCTCCATGAAATTCAGTCACTTGGCTCTCCAGCTACTGTCCCCATGGGCACAGCGACTCCCGTGCGTGGGGGCACTGTGCCTGTGGAATAATGGGCTTCCATGGAGGAGCTGGGGGCACCAAGGGGCACTGCAGCTCCTCCAGGAAGGGTCTTAGTACCTTTGGTGCAGCTGGTTTTGGCAGGCAGGTGTGGGGCTGGGTGCCAGGAAAGTGTAGGGAGCCTGGGGAAGTGCCAGTGTTGGGAAGGCCAGGAAGGGCACCTGAGCTCAGAAGGGAACCAAATGTCCAAGGAAGGAACTGGATCTTCCCAGTGCCAGTGTGAACCTGGCAGCATGTGGCCAGGGGCTCTGCAGTCCTGGCCATGCCGTGGCTACTGGCCTGATGATACACCAGTGCCATTGAGCAGGGCTGGGAGCTGTGGGCTGCCACAGGGTTCACCCCTCTGCTGCCCCTGGGCAACCATGGCAAGGCTTTAACCTGCACCACCTCCTTCAGTGTGCCTGCAGCCAGCAGGGAGCAGGTGTCCCCCCTCTCTCCAGCACGTGACAGGGTTTGTGGTGGCATCACCTGGTGCTGCGGGCATTGCCATCCAGGTGTCGGGTGCAGTTCCCAAATCCCATACAAGCCCTGCTGTACCCAGCCAATGTCCCAAGCCCGGGTTCTCACTTCACCCCCCTGATGGCTTCCTGAGCATCCAGGCTGGTGCTGTCAGGGCAAGCGCCTGCAGAGCCCGGTGAGGATTGTGTTTTCCAGCATATTCCTGTCCCCATTTTTTCACCCAGGCTGGCTGGGTCATGTCTGGGGAGACACTGCTGGTGGAAACAGAGCTCAAGCCTCCGGGTCTGAGCCATGAGCCAGGGCCGTGCTGGCTGCATCCCACTCCAGCTGCATCCCCACTCCAGCTGCCTGGCAGGACACACAGGTACCGGCTGTACCCACTCGTCCCCCCTCAGCAGCACCAGTTGGGGTGTGTGGACAAAGCCCCTTATGTGCACAGGAGCTTCCCAGGGAGGGAATCGAGGGAAGGACGTGTGGGTCCTGCTCTGGTGCAGGGTTGGAGAGCCAGACTGAGCCCTGGCTCCAGGCTGGAGTTCCCCAGAGTGAGCTGAGCCCTGATTCTGTGCTGGGGTCCCCCAGGGGAGCAGCAGCAGGACTGTCCCTTTGCATACCCGGAGGCACTGGCCTTGGAGGGGAGCAGCCCCAGACTGTGGGATCCCACATTTCTACCCCATCCCTGGTGCACCCACTCGGCATCTCTCAGCCACAGCTCCGGCCACAGCCTTCAAACAGCTCCTGTGAAAAATCAAAACTGGGGAAAGAAGAGTGGGAGCAGGCGACAGTGGCAGCTTATTTGTGATCTGCATTGTGTGGGGAGCTCTTAATTAGAGGTAATTAGACTAATTAACTTGCAAATGAGAAACTCGTCTTTTTCTCCTTTTCTTTCACAAGAAAAAATAGAGAAGAGGAACAACAAGATAAATATTGAGGCTAATTACGTTGTACCTGCTGTAGAGCCCCTCCAGCCTGTGGGATGCTCCTCCCCCATGTGCCCAGTGTGGTGTGTTGTCCCTGTCCAGGTGGTCCTGCAGTGCCTGTTCCCACTCAGGGCTGGTCCCACTGCAGGGCACAGGTGCTCATGTCCCTGCAGTCCCTGCTGGCAGAGGGGGACCATCTGCCACCCTGTGTGCACTCAGTAAGGATGCAGCGTGTGTCCAGGAGCCCGTGGGGACAGTGGCCTCCACAGCATCAGCCATTGCTGGGACCTAGTTGGCCAAGGCCTGGAGATGGCCAGTGCCACAGAGGGCATGGCACCAGTATTGTACCCAAAACCTTCCCCACCGAACCCATCCTGGCCCACCCCAGGACTGGAGCAGGGGCGTCCCCTCTGCGGCACCGCAAGGTCCCGGCTGTTTTCCAACTCTTCCCTCGCGGTGTCTCTGGTTTCCCCTCTCTCTGTGCCGAACACCCCGGGGGCTTTGTTAGCACAACCCGGTTCAAATGTCTGATTAGTCTTTAGGAGATCGAGGGGTCAATTTTCCACAGCTCCTTCCTCTCCATTTAACTAATTTAACTGCGCGATTGTTACAAATTTCATTTTATTATAGCGCTGCTGCTCAGTCCAATTGAATTACCAAAATCTCATTTTCTCAGAAGTGCTGAATATGTAATTAGAGGAAAAATTATGCTCCTGGCTGCCTATTAGAGAGGGCTGTGTGTGAGCACTGTCCAGGCAAACACATGGGTCCATGGTGCCCCAGGTGCCCACACTGGCCATGCAAGCAGCTGCACCACAGCCCCAGCGCAGCAGCAAAGGTGTGGCAGGGAGAGGGGCTGTGAGAGGACTCTGGAGTGTGAAGGGTTCTGCAGGATCAGGGCCAGGGTCCAGCTGGGCTCCTTGAGCCCTGTGAGCTCTGGAGCCAGGTGTGGAATGGCAGTGGAGCTGGCAGGAAGGCATGAGGCCAGTGGACATGGTCGTTCATCCCACTGGTTACTTTGTCTGGAGCTGCCTGGATCCAGCTGGGCTCTGGCAGCTCCACGCAAGGGTTTTAGAGCCCCCAGCCCTTGCCAGCAGGAGGACACAGCAGCTGTTCCCAGGACTGCTGGAACAGCAGACGGGTCACCCTGGTGTGCCAAGGTGTGCAGTGCCCGGGCACCGGCATCCAACACTCTGGTGCCTGTGTGGCTCAGGAGGAGCAGGTAACTCCAGTGGACGCTGCCGAGGACTCAGGTCCTCTCCAGCCCATCCCTGCACTCTGCAGCCAAGTTTGTACCTTATGTGCCACCTGTCCCAACATTTTGGTGGCCACTGGGGACCAGATACTTCTGGGAATACCGGCCAACACTGCATAGACCAGGTGTGACTTGCTCCAGCGTGCCTGAAGGAAGAGTTGTGCCGGGAATGCCACCTACACTGCCAGTGATGCCAGGAGCTGCTGCAGGTGAGCCCTGGCATCGCTGACAATGCCACGAGCTGCCACGGGTGAGCCCTGACCCCACCGGAGATTCCGGGCCCTGATCAGGAGGGAGCAGAGTGCCGCGTGTCCCAGAGCTCTGTTCCTCCCATGCTGCGCCTGCTCCTGCCACATCTCCGACGGGAGCGCAGCCGTCGGTCCCTCCCGCTGCAGCGGCACAGGTACAGGCGAGCTGGGAGCTGTCGGCCACGCAGGCGGGGGGTGGCCAGGAGCCCCCCCAAGCACCCCCGTCTCGCCTCGGTTACACAACATTATCATTTCATAATACTCTGAAATATACATGAAGTTGGCTGAATGCAGATGAAATTGCACCATTTACTTCATGAATATTTCATGCAGCTTCAGCTCCGAAGTTTCCAGCTGGCAGAGCCAGGAGCTGGGGCCGGACTGTGGTCCCCCTGCCCTGCACTGGAGGTGATGGGGACACGTGCACAGGTGTGTGCCCAGGCCAGCATCTCATCATCCCCACTCCTGCATGTCACATGGCTGCCACCACTGCATCCTTCCTCCCCAGGCTCCTGTGGACAGAGGGGCAGCAGCGTCCAGCCCTGACTCTGTTGGTGGGGGCTCGGGGGGCCAAGGGTAGGAGCAGGGAAGGGGGAATGGAAGGTGCCTGGACAGTGTGTGGCAGCTCAGAAAAATGGTGTTTCCCATGCCAGTGGACTGGTCTGCTCCTCCCCACTCGTCCTCCTCTCACACCATCACTGCTGCCCCTCGGGTCCCGCCTGGCCTCACCAGCCCTGCTGCTCTCTGCGGCACTCCCTTCCCACCGGAGCATCCCTGGCAGATGCCATTACCAGCCTCTCACCCCTCTCTGCGCCCCGGTGATGAAGACATCCAGTGCCACTGCTGCTGCCTCTGGTCCCCGCAGCTCCTCACGCCTTCACTGCTGCTTCCCCCGGGTCCTTCCTCATCGTCCCACCCAGCTTTCTGTGAGGTCTGGCCCCACTCTGGGGAGAAGCAACCCACCGCCACCTCCCACTGTCCCCACGGTGGGCAGAGCTCGTCCCTCCTGGGGCCAGGGCTGTCCCCATGGTGAGCACCCTGACCCTGCTCCACCGCAGCTGGGAGCTCCACGGCCGGTGCCTGTGCAGGGCCAGGTGCTGCTTTGTATGGATGGTGCAGCATTTGGGGTAATGAAATATTCACAGGTCAGTGGTTCCGTGAGAAATGATGGGGATCAGTCAATTCCTTTTCAGGGAGTAATTTTCTTCCCCTTCACGGCCTCTGTTTCATGTTGACAGTCATTAGCATGAACGAGCTGCCGGGTCGAAGAGGGGACGTTGTGGCTGTCACGCAGATGAGCCGTGCTGGGCACAGTGATGGCAGGGGGGGCCCAGGGTGCATGGGGGGCACGTGGGACCATGCCAGGACCTTCCTGCCTCCATTGGGGCATTTGCTGAGCCCATCTCTGCAGCCCAGCGTGCTACATTGCCCTGCTCTGGAGCAGTGGGCACAAGGGCAGATGGTCCCATTGGCATCCCTGGCTGCTGCCTGCTCGGTCTCCTGCTGGTAGGCACAGGTCCACAGGGGACCTTGGGAATTGCTCAACACCCTTCCCTGAGCACAGCAGTGACCTCAGGCTGCCTCATAATGTGGCAAGGGGATGCCCTGTCCTCCATGAGCGGGCAGAAGCCACTCCAGGTCACAGCTACGTGCTTTCTGCCTGCACTCTCTGCCCATGCTGCTTGCCCTGCCTGTGCTGCCTGTGGGATGTGCCCACTGAGGCTCTGCAGCTTGCAGGAACGCCTGGGGGTGCTCTGCAGATGCTGTGGTGGGGGGAGGACCTCGGCCCCATTTCCCACCCCCACAGGAGGTGTCTGGTTCCCAGCAGGAGGAGTTGGGACAGCTGCAGCAGTGGGGACCACTGTCAGGGTGGGGAGGTGTGTGGTGACAGGACTGTGTCCGTTCTCCAGCTGCTCCGGGGCTCCACATGCTGGCTTCAAGCCCAGCTGTACATGAGAGGGTGGTGCTGTGACCAAGCAGGTTCAACCATGACCTGGCAGTGCCGAGCCGTGACCAGGCAGTACCATGCCATGACCAAGCAGTGTCCTGCCATGACCAATCAGTGCCATACCATGACTGGGTGGTGTCATGCTGTGACTGGGCAATGCTGTGCTGCCTCTGCACCATCAACACTGCGTAGTGTGGGAAGGGCCCAGCTGCAGGCAGAGTGGGCTGGTGGGAGTTGGCATGGGCTGGAGATGGGAGTGGGGCCAGGCCAAAGCAGCAGGGTGGCCATGAGGCTTTAGAGGAAATTAGGCACGGCTGTGGTGGCTGCGGCTGTGGTGGCAGCAGGGTGCAGGTGCTGGTGTGCGGCCGATAACCCCAGGCACTCACTCGTGGCACCATCACTGTGCTGGCAGGATGCCTGCTGTGGGCAGGGTTTGGTGGCCCATCGCAGGGTGCTCGTGGCCAGCGGGTGCCCCATTGTTAGCACAGGGCTCTGCACTCGGCTGATTGCTCTGACCCATCCTCTGGGTCTGGGGGCTCTCGGTGCATTATTTTCTTAAAAAGGAGCAAATGTGGGAAACGGCGTTGTCAGCCCCAAGCTGACAGGCACAATCACCAAAGTGCGGCGTCGGCAGGAACCGGCCCCACACACTAAATGACTTGAAAGGAAATGGCCTGGATTGTGCTGAGGAGGCAGAGTACAGGGGGAGAAAGCAAGTGGAGCAAACAAAAAAACTTCATTAATTAAAGAAACTCGTTAATGAGGGACATTTAATCAGCTAAAGATGATATCTACCCACTGCCTGCTGCAGCAGCCGTTGCGCAGGGCTGGTGGTGCGAGACTGAGCCATGGGCAGGGCAGGGGACACCATGGAGAGGATGCCAGGCAGCAGCCACCGGGCAGGGGACACCATACAGGGGACACTGCACAGGGGAACTTGGGCTCCCCATCCCAGCCTCTCCCCTGCTGTCCCTGGGGCTGTGGTGTTTCAGCACAGGGCTGTGCCACAGTCCTGGCAGTACCTGCACAAGCAGGTGGGCAGCGGAGGTGGTGGAGTACTACTTGTGTCTCCTGTGCCATGTTAAATGCCACCGGCTTTGCTCCAGGCTTGGGCACTACACTGATCTGTCTCGTTTTAAATGAGGCCAAGGACTATTAATGATCAGCATTTCTTTTATTGCAAGTGCCGAAAGCACCGTGTGGGAGCATTCCCACACCCCAGGAGGAACAGGTACAGTGGGAGCAAGGGATGTGTGTCAGAGCACCTGTCCCTACCACCCACAGGCCAGCACTGTGCCACGGGCTCCCCACATGGCCAGGCACACCAGGCTGGGAGCACCCGGGCTGCCTCTTCTGGGCTGCAGAACTGGGTCCCCCAGGACCCCTGGGTGCTCAGTGCAGGGAGGAACCTCGAGAAGGGGCCACAGTAACCACCTGGGAGGAGCAGGGGGGCCCTCACTGCCCAGGGCTGCCTGGGGATGGGGCTGTTCCAGTACTGCGGGCAGTGTGGGGTGCAGAGCTGAGCAGCAGCTTTTTCCCTGTGATATCAGCAAGCATCACACAACCAAACCCACCGGCATCCCCCTCCCCATGGAGCCCTCACCCCCAACCCCCACCAGCCACTGAGCAGCCCTGTCCCCAGTGGGGGTGGCTGGGTGCTGGGGGCAGTGGGAGGCACTGGGAGCCCTGGGAGCCCTGGATTTGCGTCTCTGCAGCACCTGCAGCCCCGACACTGTGAGCAGCAACCGGGGGAACCTAATGGTCCCTGAATGAAATAATACCCGGGTTGACAGGCTCTGCGACAGCCCTAATTAATAACTGGTACGAACATGGCTGTCAGGACAGGCTGACGAGGGGCCAGCAGGGCCCAAGATCTGGGCAGGTCGGGACAGTCCCTGTCCTGGCACCCATCTGCATCCCCCTGCCCCCGGTCCCCACATGGTGGTGGCTGATCCTGGCTGTGGTGACAGCTAGGATGAGTGTCCCAGGCAGGAGGGATGTGGGCTGCTCCTTTCTCTGTGCATGCAGGCAAGGCAAAGGTGGGCACTGGGAACTAGGGATGCAGCAGGGAGGGTCACACTGGAGGTGTGACCGCTGCGACTGTCGGTGTCTGCCTGCTCCCTGGAGCAGGGTTAGATGCCAGGTGGCGTTAGCACCTGCGGTGTGGGCAGGAGCGGTGTGGGCAGGAGCGGTGTGGGCAGGAGCAGTTCCTGGCTGCCCGTCTTGGGGCAGCACCGGCGATGGGCTCGGCTCCTGCAGCGTGGCAGCCCCGGCCCGCGCTGGCAGGTGCCTCAGGCTGGCGCGTCCCGAGCAGCTGAGTCAGCACGGCCGGCGCTGCCGATGACTTGCAGATCTGCAGCGGGGCTATTCCCGCTGGGTTTCCATGTGTCCCCGGCGCGGCTCTGCCGCCGCCCTCGCAGGCGCGACGGCCCTGTGGGCTGGGGATGGCGGCTGCCAGCGCGTCCCCTCTGCAGCCCTCTGCCATCCCCCAGCAACATAAATTCGCGGCACACACAATTAAGGAGCTTGTCTCCGCAGGCTGAGCCACAGATGGATTTCACGGGCGAGAGGCTGCCACGGCACGTTGTAAAGCATCTGGGGGGCTGCGGGCGCTGCCCTGCGTGGCCTCGGGGCTGCTGTGGGGGCTGTGGCCACACGCCGTGGTGGGCGGCTGTGCGCGGCACACACGTGTGTGAGGGGGGAGAGCCCACGGGGGCACGCTGGGCTGTGAAGATGGACAGTGGGTGAATGGGTGGGTGTGCAGGAGAGGTGCAGGCTGTGGGCTGCACAGCCGTGTGGGTGACACCTCCAGCCCCCCACAAACCCCCAACAGCCTTCGGCCTTTGGCGTGGGTACAGCTTACCCGGTTTGACTGGGGCAGCCAGGCCCGCTGCGTTAGAGCAAAAGGCCTAATCAAATATTTAGCAGTTAATTGATCCCTGTATGGTGTTTACCAAGGGACCATCAGCATTCCTCCTCTCTGCCTCGCCTCCCTGCCTGCCCAGCCCTGTTCCCCTTGACTGCCACCACTGGCACTGGGACACTGGCAGGTGCCAGTGCTGTGCAGCCCCCCCACAGCAATGCTGCCAGTCAGGCTCTGCTTTGCCTCACCTTGGGCTTCAAAATGGGGTCTACCTGGGTCTCTGTCCCCAAGGGCAGAGATGTGCCAACTTCAGGAGTTAAACTCCATGGAGGAGTGTCCATCCTCCTACCCAAGCCCCAGTGCACTAGGTACACAGGGCCTCAGAGGGGGAGAGGATCGGGGCTCAGCCGATAGAAACGTGAGCCCAGAGCCACTGCAGCACGGAGATGGACCAGTGTTTAGGGGGGCTGTGGAGTAGTGGGGTGGGGGGGCCTGGGTCTGGCTGCGGGGACCAGGACTCCATCTGTGGGCAGGTGGCAGCCCAGGCACCCCAGGTACACCAGCGGCTAAGGGGGACGGTGCCACTCTCTTGGCAGGGTAACCAGGACACCACGGCTCCGCCGGACGCGATGGCTCAGCCCTACCCCCCGGCCCAGTACCCCCCGCCCCCCCAGAACGGAATCCCCGCAGAGTACGCACCACCGCACCCCCACCCCACGCAGGACTACTCGGGGCAGAGCACAGTACCGGAGCACGCCATGACCCTCTACACACCAGCACAGAGCCACGCCGAGCAGCCGGGCACCGACGCCAGCACACAGTCCATAGCAGGGACACAGACGGTACCGGTAAGGCAGCGGGTCAGGGGGCACGGGGGGGCCGAGGGCATTGCCAGAGCATCTGGGAGGGTGCTGGGGCAGTGGTGCTGCCTGGCTGCAGTCCCACGGGGCACCGGGCTGGGTGCTCCCACCATCGCCTCTCCGAGCAGCCCCTCCCCGTCATTTCTAATCACTTGTAATCCACCTGCTTGGCTCTGGTCCACCAGATCATGGCAATTACAGGGCTGGAACTCAGCACTGGGAAAGCGCTGAGCTCAGCATTTCCCGGTGCTTCCACATGGCCCGGCAGGCAGCATCTGCACCCCGGCCTCAAGCACCCCCCCAGCCCTGCCATCATCCCCCCAACTCAGCAGGATGCAGGGACACTCATGGGGTGCTGCCTGAGGCTTGGGGACCGCTGGTTTCAGGGTGTCCCTGGGGGCAGGCAGGGCCAAGCACAGGGCAGGGGGACATTCCCCAAGACTGGAGCCCCAGCAGGGACATGAGTCGGGCACGGCCAGGGGATGATGGTGGTGGTGCCTCCCACAGCAGACAGACGAGGCGGCACAGACAGACAGCCAGCAGCTACATTCCTCAGACAACACAGACAAGCAGCAGCCTAAGAGGTTACACGTCTCCAACATCCCCTTCCGATTCCGGGACCCTGACCTGCGGCAAATGTTTGGGGTGAGTCCAGCCCCATCCAGCACCATGTCACCTGCTCCCTGCTCAATGCTACCCTGTGTCACCATTGGGACACTGACACTGTCCCCTTCCAAGGGCCCATCTTGTGCATGGAGCGGGGAGTGACACAGAACCCTTGTCTCCCCTCACTATCCCCTTCCTAGCCCTCATTAGGACTCAGAGTAGTGCTGGCTAATGAGATTTTGGGTGACACTCCCAAAGTCCTGGCAGAGTGGGAGCCATGGGATGGATGAGGGTTTTCCCCTGCATGGCCTTGAGACTCCCTGGCCCTGGCCCCCAAGGCAGCCCCTGGCCCATCCCTGGCACAGAGCCCCATGCCAGCAGCCCCGGGTGTGGGGCCAGGAGCTCTACAGGCACTCACCCTTCTGCTCTCTCCACTTGCAGCAATTCGGGAAGATACTGGATGTGGAGATCATTTTCAATGAACGGGGCTCCAAGGTGGGTGCTGCCCACAGCTGGCACTGTATGGCAAGTCCTGGGGAGGGGGTCAGCGGAGCTGGGTTGCCTGACAGCACTGTAACCTACTCTCCTCTCCTGCCCCATGGGATCTTGGCATGGGATGCCCCATCTCGGGGTAGCTCCTGCACCAACTGGGGTGGCCCTGGCACTGGAGGGAAGGAAGGGCTTGCTCTGCCCCCCCACAGGCAGCTCATGTCCCTCTGTGTCTGGATGTCTCTGTTGTATCTTCCCCGTTTTCTGTGCCCCTCTCCCAGACTCTTCTCCCAGCTTGTGGGCGATGCTGGGGCCTCAGCCGGGACCCCCAGGCCCTGCGGGGACCCCAGCCCGGGCTCTCCATCTCTGCACTGTGGCAGCCTCACCTCTGTGCCAGCTCTCCTGATTCACCCCCTCTCTCTCTCTGTCCCCGCACCCTCTCTCTGTCTCTCTCTCTCTGTCTCCTTCTTTCTCCTTTTCTCCTCTGCTCACAGGGTTTTGGGTTTGTAACTTTTGAAACTAGCACAGATGCCGACCGGGCACGAGAGAAGCTGAATGGCACCATCGTAGAGGGCCGGAAGATTGAGGTGCTCAGATAAGTGTGCTAGTGCCGTGCCATGCCTGCGTGTGCGTGTCCCCTGCCCGGGCTGCGGGATGCTTGAGGGCAGCTCTGGGTCCTGGGTGCCCCCGGGGAGCTGTGCCCGGCCTTTGCATGTGTCCCTGAATGTGGCACAGGAGCATGTGTGCCGGCTGCCAGGAAGTTCATCGCTTGGCACAAGGAGCATCCGGCCCAAAGGAACCTCCCATGTGCAGGAAGAGCCGGGATTTCAGCTGGGGCTTTGTTCTGCCATCTGGTACAGATGGGTCTGGCAGAGACCCCCACCCGCAGCCCTGTGCCTGCTGTGTAGCTGCCCCACGCTCTGCAGGGAGCTTTAGGGCTCTGCCCCATGTGCCGTTCCCACCTGTCCTGTGCCGGGAGGGGGGATCCACTCAGGGCTCTGCACCCGCAGTGCCGGAGGTTACCTGTCCCTGGAGGCTTTGATTTCTCCAGGCCTGGCACAGGCATCAGGCTCTGCCCATTCATCAGCAGCTCCTCACTGATGGCCGGCAAGCAGTGGGAAGCAGGGTGGCACATGGCAGAGGGAATGGGACAAAACGTCCCAGCAGTGCTGAGGGCAGGGAAGGAGCCTCGCAGGGCACAGCAGCGCCCCATGGATGGGGAAAACATGGTCCAACAAAGCCAGGCCTGAGCATGGCACCGCAGCACTCAGGGCATCAGCCACCAGCCTGACCCACACTCGTTGCTGAAGCCAGGAGGCCTGGCCTGGCTGGGGGTACGAGCAGGTCTGCGTGTGGTGGGGCGGCTGCGGGCAGAGACTTGCCTGGTGACGGCTCCGCTGCAGCCGGCGTCCTTCGCTCCGGCACCTGCAGCAGCAGCGAGATGCACCGAGCACAGCCGAGCGGGCCCTCTGGACCACGGCCTCACCAGCCCCACGGCCCGCAGGCACTGAGCCCCTGTCCCTCTCTCTGCAGGTGAACAATGCCACAGCCCGCGTCATGACCAACAAGAAGGTGGCCAACCCTTACACCAACGGTAAGGGCCAGTGTCCAGAGAGCAGGGACTGCAGTGGGCAGGGGCATCCCCTGGGCACGCTCACTGCCTGGCTGCCGTGGAGCTCTGACTGTGAACATCCTCCGCTGTGGAGAGCAGCCACCCCTGCCCAGTGCGGGCATACAACCCCTCCATGCCCTCCTCCTGCCCAGGGATGGGGCTGTGGCCCCTCAGGAGTGTGCCACGGGAGCAGTGCCCTGTCCTCACTGGCTCTCTCTGCCCACAGGCTGGAAGCTGAACCCAGTGGTGGGAGCAGTCTATGGCCCCGAATTCTACGCAGGTAATAACCGGGTTGCAGCCGTCCCTGCCACAGGTGCCCCCCAGACGTCAGCTCTGCATTCTGTCTGACCTTGCCACTGCTCAGCACAACAAGCAGCCCCCAGTCCCTCTCCCTGTCCTGGACCCCTGCCTGGACTGCTCCCCCCATCCCATCCCCTTGCCCAGCATCCCCACGGGACCATGTCCCTGACAGGCCGGGGGTACAGAGGTGGGCTCTGTCACCCCCGCTGCGGCTGTGCAGACCTGCTGTGGAAAGCCCATGTGTGTCCCCTCCTCCCACAGTAACGGGATTCCCATACCCCACCACGGGGACAGCCGTGGCCTACCGAGGGGCACACCTACGGGGACGGGGACGCGCCGTCTACAACACCTTCCGAGCTGCGCCGCCGCCGCCACCCATCCCAACCTACGGCACGTGAGTATCCACGGCCACGGCGGGGCCCTGCTGGGGCGGGGGGCTTGTGCTGGCACTGCTCCGGGTCTGCAGCAGCGTCACCAGGCTCTGACACATCAGGAACGGGCTGCAGCTCCCACAGCACTTGCTTGGCCATGGACTCTCTGCAACCCCCAGGCTGCTGCCCTCAGGGTGACCCACGCACTCACCAGCCTCCTGTGCCCCAAGGCACGGGATGTTATTCCAGCCAGGATGGTTGGTTTAATGGAGACTCTCTCCTGGCACATGTGGCTGTGCTGGCATTGGGCACGGACATGGCCATGGCCATCTGCAGCTGCTCAGCTGCTCCCAGCAGCTATCATGCTCCAGACTCCTCCATCCCTGTAGCACCCCTGGCCCTGGGCCGTGCCGTCCACCTGTCCCTAGGTCCCTGCCCAGGGTGCCAGCCTGGACATGCCCTCGAGGGCCTGCACAACCACTCCTCACCCCTCAGCTGCGCTGTTGAGGCAGCTCCCCTCGTTCACCACCCTCATTCTGCCCCCCTCATCTGGGGACACTGGCCCGGCTCTGACGCCTCCACCTCATTTCCAGGGTCGTCTACCAGGACGGGTTCTACGGAGCTGAGATCTATGTAAGTGACACTGTGCCCAGGGCTGGGCCATGATGGGGACCCCATGCCAGGGCAGGGAGCAGGCAGCACTGGGCATCTCCATGGTGGGCTCTGCCCCTGCCACCCCCTTTTCCTGGGAGGCAGAGTATGAACAGAGTGTGTCTCCTCTGGAGCGATCTGGGTGGCATTGCCTGGGGTCCTGTGCCCTGTCTTGTGCCCACCAGCCCCCTTGCGGGGCCAGCACCACGTGGGATTTACGGTCTCAGTGCCTTACACCCACGTTTAACCTCTGTGTCTGAGGAGCCAGCAGCAATATTTCAGGCGGGCGCTGAAGGATTTATCTAACGTGGCACCTCATTAAAGCGAGTGGGGAGGTGACATTCTCTCCTCTGGAAATTTAATTTTTTAAGGTTAATGTTTGTGAAAGCCCTTGGGGAATGGTAATGAGGCTGCTGCGTGCCCAGTGGCACCAGCACTGACTCCCCACAGGCCTCACCACTGTAATGTGCAGTGCCGTGGGGCACCCAGTTGCCCTCACCCTGGTTCCCCCCACCGTGGGTGCTGCCCCCTGACCAGTCTCTCCTCCCTGCAGGGGGGCTATGCTGCCTACAGGTACGCCCAGCCTGCGGCAGCAGCGGCAGCGTACAGTGACAGGTAAGCACCGCGGGGGGGGAGCCCCGTGTCACCCCCTGCACTCTGACCCCCCCAGCTCTTGTGCACCGCAGGATGGGCAGGGTCAGGCATGGGGAGGGTGTCCTGCAAACTGGGACCCCTGCGCTTCCCTCGGAGCTGGGACTGGAAAGGGCTGGCACCACTGGAGGGAGATTCTGGGGGGCTCCCAGGCACAGCTGGGCAGGAGGGCTCCAAGGGGAGACAGGACCCCCACTCTTGTCACTAACAACCACCACTGTGTTTGCTCCTTCCTAGTTACGGCAGAGTGTACGCAGCAGCAGACCCCTACCACCACACCATCGGCCCTGCCGCCACGTACAGCATCGGCACCATGGTAAGAGCAGCCCCTCGGCCTTCCTCTGCTTCCGGGGGGCTGCAGCCAGCCCGGGGAGGGGGCCAGCACGGCAGCCGGCCAGCCTGCAGGGCATGGGGCACCCCCACACACGGGGACTGTGGGAGGGGAGCGGGGACAGCGCAGCCCCTGCCTGGCTCTGTCTGCAGGAGAGAAGACCCCCTACCCTGCACCTCTGCTCCGTGTACCCCTCACACCCTGCGTAGTCCTGCCCATGCACTCTGCTTCCCGGGGGCTTGGCTACACCCCATGCCAGCTGCCTGCTCAATGTCCCAGGGCCCTGCCTGGAGTCTGGGATCCCCTCTCTCATCCCAGTGCAGGGCATTGTCCCCAGGTCCCCACGTAGAGCCACACACAGGGAGCACTGCAGCCCCCCATGCGCCGCGGTTCTTGGCTATCTCTGACAGCATCAAAGATGAAAAATCTCACTCATGGGTGGGACCTCAAAGCCAACCCACCTTTCTCTGGCATTTTTTACTCCCTTGGCACCCCCAGCCCCAGGCAGCCACTAGTGAGGGGCCATGGGCACTCCATCCTGGGGGTTTCCAACCCCGTGCCACAGCAGGGATGGGGACAGGCTCCTCGGTGGGCACATCATGGCGGTGCCATGGCTGGGGCACATGGCACCCTCTGGCCCCAGGGCAGTACCCATGGCCACCACAGAGCCTGGGCAGCACTGGGCACCCTGGCCTTGCCCAATCCTCATGTCCCAAGAACAGCAGGAATTTGTTATCAGTTGAAAGAGGAAAAAAAAAAGAGAAGAAAAAAGGAAAAAAGGGAAGATCTGGGCTTTGCCTCTCTCCAAATACTGATTGGCTTTTTTTTCATCTTTGATGTTGCAGGCTAGTCTATACCGAGGAGGGTACAGCCGCTTCACTCCCTACTAGCAAGACAGACCCAGCCCCCCCACCACTGCCCCTGATGCTCACTAGCACCAAACCAAACCAGGCAGACAGAGCCGAGGCCGAGCCTGCGGAGGACCCGCGGGCACTGCCTGGGTGGCCGGGGCTGGCGCCGGGCTCTGCGGGGCCGCGGCACCCACACCTGTAGGGTTACCTCAGCCGCTCCGTCCCGCCGCACCTCTCCTGCTCCGTCCGCCCGCCCCGGGGACCGCGGGGAACGGGCCCAGCCCTCGGCCCCAGTGGCACCCCGTTTCCAGAGCTGGGGTGCAGGGTCCCCCCACAGGCACTGCCCTGGCTGGGGTGCAGAGGGCTCGTTCCCCTGTGAGGCAGGAGGGGATGCTCAGCCCGCCGGGGTGCTCAGCCCACAGGGATGCTTGACCCGAGGTGCTGGGGCATGGGGCGATGGCAGCTCCCAAGCAGCCCCTCTGCCCCCATAGGAGAGAGAGGAGCTGGCGGGGGCTGCTGCCAGCTCTGGAGACAGATGGGGTTGGGGAAGGTGCAGGACCCCAAGGCACCCCCGGGCAATAGCACTTCTCTGGGCTGACCGCGCTGCTCTGCAGAGCTGAGTGCATGAGGCTGGGCTGGCTGTATGGGCTCGGGGGCCAGGTTGGTGCCTGTGTCCCCCCTGGCCAGTGGCTCGGCCAGGCTGCTCCAGCGAAAGACCTGCCTCTCTTGTTTCTGTTGTAGTGAACCCACGGCTGTTTCCTTCTGGGACCAGGAAGGGCAAAAAAATACACACACACACACACAAAAAAAAAAAAAAAAAAACCGAACAAAAAAATTAAAAGCAAAGCAACAAAAAAAGAAAAACAAAGCCAAGCGGAAGCAGCCAAGTGAGTCCCAAACTGTCCACAAGCACCGAGCGAGCAAGTCCCGGAGGAGCCGTGGCGAGCACCGGCGGCCGGACGCGCCGGAGGGACCCGCTGCGCCCCGGCCCACAGCCCGGCAGGGAGGGAGCCGGCATGGGGGTCCGTGGGGGTCCACGGGGCCCTCACCTGCCCAGGCGCAGGGCCTGGGCACCACGTCTTCCTTTTCCCGGTGTGGCAGCGCTGGGGGTGCCGGCAGAGCGTTGCACCCCTGCCTGGCTCGGGGGACCGGGTGACAGGGTGGGGACCCAGCTTCGTGCTGCCCGAGACCCGGCGCTGCCGGCCATCAGCGTGTCAAGTGTGCGAGGCCTCGGCTCCAGTGTGGAACTGGGGCGGCGGCGTGGCCGCGGTGCTGAGGCGTTGCAGGGGACAAGCCTCTGCCTTTTAAAGGGAATTTTTGTTAAGAGGAGCT
Source organism: Corapipo altera (assembly GCF_003945725.1). Classification (NCBI taxonomy): domain Eukaryota; kingdom Metazoa; phylum Chordata; class Aves; order Passeriformes; family Pipridae; genus Corapipo; species Corapipo altera. The sequence goes on along the minus strand of NW_020885011.1, from coordinate 361,825 downwards.
TGCAACTCGCTTGCGACCCCTTCCCCTCCCTCCATCCCTGACACCCTGCGCTCCCACCCTGCCCGGAGCAGCCCTGACCGAAGCCGGGCCAGGGACTGCCCCGCTCCTGCTCCTGCTCCCGCCTGCTCTGCAGCGTGGGTCATGCTCACAGCCACCCTGCCCAAGGCAGCGGGACCCCCCAGCCCTGGGCGCGGGGTCTCAGCCGCTGCATCACCCGTGGGGACCTGCCCGAGCCCCGGGGTTGGGCTGCAGCCGCTGGCACACTGGCTCCAGTGGCTGATGGCATGGGGTGCTGTGGAGCCCACCCTGGGGTGCAGCCCTGTCCCATGGGCGGCCTCGCACTCAGCCCCTTGCCCCCCACCCACGTGGCTCTGCCACTCCTCAAACCTCACTTTATAGTCTGCAGACGCCCCTGACGCCCCAGCGATGAGCTCCCCCTTTTCTATTCCTGGTGTACATAGCCCCGGCCCCCGCCCACCCCCGTGTACAAAGCTCCGTCCATCGCTGTACTGGCTTCTCCCTTACAGCACCCCTGCGCCGCCCCGGCGTGCGGGCTGGCGCCGGCCCATCCTGTATGCTTAAAGGTGTGACCATTCTAATAAACAGTATTATTATTATTATTATTATTATTATTATTATTACAAGGATTATTATTATTATTATTATTATTATTGAAATTATTAATAAAGATTTCTTTCTTCAACCAGGGCAACTCAGGTTTTGACTGGGGTGCTGGTGCAGGGGCGTGGGGCTGCGGCTGCCACAGTAGGTCCAGTCGTGTTGAGCAGGGGGCTGCAGCCTGTGGGTGAGGGGGGGACCCACGGAGCCCTTGGCCTCACCATGACGAGGGAGCAGGGTGCGGCACAGGGAACCCTTCCTTGGCTGGGCTTAGCCCTTCATTCTTCAAACCATCAAGAAATTCGTTCCCCAGCGTGTTCCCGCCTCACCGCTGGCATTGATGTCCCTGATCGGAGCCCGCATTGTTTGGGGACAGGGCCAGCACACAGAGGGTGTGTGGCTGAGTACCCCACTGCGAGTGCGCTCGCCTGCTTCTGCCTGCTAATTGCTTGCTCACCAGACTGTGAGAAAATAATTGCTGCTATAAATTTTCTCTCCTCCTCAGAAGATGCTCAGGGGAGGCAGCACAGGCTGATGGCACTGGGCTGGGTCCACAGTGATGGGCACAGTGGCCACCCATGCTGGCATCTCCCCACTGGACTGGGCCCTGAGGGGAGAGGGTATGGGGCTTGGGGTTCTTGGGACAAGTAGCCCCATCCTGTGGACACACAGCTTGCAGGCAGTGAGGGCTGCAGGAGCTGGGGGGCAGGTCACAGGTCCTTGCCAGCCCATCACAGGGCCCTGGTCAGCGCCCAGCGGGCCCCCATGGTGAGGGCTGAGCACAACCACAGATCGGGAGAAGAGGGACCCACCTATCCAGGGTGATGAAATGCAGCCTCCACCATTGGTGTCCCCCACCCGTAGCCCACCCACCGCATGGAGGAAACACAAAACGGGCTGCACAACGGTTGCTTTAATGCCCATCTGAGCTGGTGCCACTGCCTGGTGAGGAATAGACCAGCACGAGGCGGCCCCAGCGGTCGGGGTCCACGGGCAGCTCGTCCCGCAGCACCGGTTCCACCAGCAGCTCCAGCCGGCAGGACTGCCCAGGCGTCGGCCGCGGCACCGGCAGCCCCACGGCACGGAACAGGCAGCCCTGTGCCAGCCCCAGCAGCTGTGGTGCCGTCTGGCCCCGGCGGCACCGGGCACCCTGGCTCAGGACACGGAAGCATCCGGCACGGCCAGGCGGGAAGGACCAGCGCAGGGTGAGGCTGAGCGAGAGCTCCTCGGGCTCAGGGCCCTCCTGCCACCAAAGCTGCGAGGCTGTCACACTCTGCACCTGTGGCGGGGAAGCCGCCACGCTGGCCGTGTCCAGCACCTGTGAGGGAACCACAGGGCTGTCAGGGAGCAGCAGGCACCCTCCCACCTTCCCAGAACAAGGGTGGCATCAGGCAGGTGGCTCCAGCTGACAGCGGCAGGCACTCACCCGGACCTCCCCGAGGAGGCAGGTGAAGGATGTCTCCTGTGGGCTGGGCTGCTGGCGGGACACAATCACAGAGAGGTCTCGCAGGCTGCAGTCCTGCAGCTCCAGCTCATAGCACCTAAGAGGGAAGGGGCAGAGTGGGAATTGTACCAGGGAGTCACGGTGTCTCATGCCTGCCTGTGGAGACAGGATGCAGGCAGGGCACTCACCGGCTGGTCCAGCCATGGGAGCCACGGTGGCAGGCAGCAAGCAGCTTGGCAAGTCCAGGCGGTGGAGCCGGGAGGAACCGGGGGTGATACCGACCATTGGGCTCTGCAAGAGGGAGCCAGGTCAGGGGGCAGGGGACTGAGCTGGTCCCGTGCACACAGTGGGTGCTCACTGCAGAGAGCATGGCGAGACAGGGTCCTCACCAGGCAGGGAAGTGGGGTTGCCCTCAAGGCAGGTCCCTGAGTCCCAGGTGGTGACCTCCAGTGCCACCACAAAGTCATCGGACTGTGGCCCCTCCAGCTTGTAGAGCAGGGTCAAGAAGAGCTTGGGGGGTGCCGGCATCTGCAAAGAGAAGAGGCTAATGACCCCAAATCCACCCAGAGAGAGAGAGAGAGACAGAGACAGAGACAGAGAAACAAAGATACATTGGGTTAGGTGTGCTGGGCAGTGTGGGCAGAGCCCCAGCTCACTTGCCACAAGGCCCTGGGGCCACACAGCTTGGGCCATGCTGGCTGTGCTGTGCCAACATGGTGCCAGCCTGGTGCTGAGGAGGGGGTAAAGGGCTTTGCCCCAACTCACCGGATGGCCACGCGCTCCTCGCCGGGGGGAATGGTCCCCTGCAGCCTCAGGGAGCTGCCCCCACACCAGGCGTCCTGCAGGCAGCAGCTGGTGCTCAGCCTGCCCTGGTGTTCTGGGTACAGGGGCTGGATCTCCTGCATGCTCAGGTCATACCAGGGCCCAGACTCTTCATCCTGCAGCACAGGGAGAGCTGGGTTGAGGGAGCCAAGAGCAGGGACCCCCTGCCCATCCCAACCCAGTCCAGCCAGACCAGAACTGTCACTCTGCACCCACCTTCCCATCCAGGAACCTGCTGGTGCCCATGCCCAGGCTGAAGGAGGTGGCGAGGGGCAGTGTGCAGATGCTGTGTGTGGGCAAGTAGTCAGCCAGCAAGCCCCAGAACCTGGAGGCAAAGGTGGGTGTCAGGGCAGAGCCCCCGGCTATAGCTGCTCCCCTGTATGGTCTAGAGCATCGTGTCAGCTGTGGCAGAGTGGGACCAGCTGGCTCCTGGCCAGCAGCCCGGGTGCCAGCCACAGTACCCTGGCAGCCACGGTGTCCCAGCAGCCCTGTTCCTGCCACCCCACAGTCCTCCTGGCCCAGCCCCATTCCTCCACAACCTCCTGCTGAGCTGCTCTCACCTATTCTCATTCTGCAGGAAGTTTTCCTCCCCCAGGTGCTCATAGACCCAGCCGGGAGCGAAGATGGCTGCGGAGAGGCTGTGCTGGCGGATCAGGCGCAGGGACTGCAGAGATGAGTGGTGAGCAGCACAGACCAGACCACGTAGTCACTTTGTCACCTGTCTTGTCCCTGCTCCTGCTCCCTCCCAGGTCCCACTGGCCCCGTGGTGGGGCAGAACACTGTGGGAATGTGCTGTGGCATCTCCCTCTCCAGGGATGGCAGCTTGGAGAACCCCCAGCTCCCTCTCCATGCATGTCCAGGAGCTCTGGGATCCCCCACTCCTCACCAGTTCATCCCCAGGTAAGCAGCCCAACAGGGCATGGCACAGCCATTGGCGGGAGCTCAGAGCCCTGCACCAGGGGAGGTCCAAGGCCCCATTCTGGCCCAGCCCTGTCACACCCACCTTGTCAGTGTCGAAGCCACCACCGATTACGTCCCCACGGGCAAAGACATCGACACCAACATAAACGTCGGCGTGGCGTGGCCCAGCCAGCCTGAGTGTGTGCTCCAGCTGCTTCTCCTTCCAGTTGTAGTTGGTGAACAGCCCATCACAGGCATCGAAGAACACCCTAGGGATGAGGGTCAGGGTGGCAGGGTAGTTGCTGTGGCTGTCCTCACAGACACCCCCCCACACTGAGGGCTGCACAGGTCATGCCCTGACTACTCCTGCACAGGGTTTGGGGTGGGCTCATGCCCCCCACCCAGGGCCAATTTTGCCAACCTCACCTATTGTTCTCATTCAGCTCATTCTGCCACCTCAGCGTGCCATCCTGCAGGACGCTGTCGTACCAGATCACCAGCCCCCCTGGCACAGCACTGTGCACCCGTGTCGTCAGGTCCCGCAGGAAGGGGGGCAGGTTCCCCACTGCTGCTGCCTGGTAGGAGAGAGCAGGGAGAGGTGGGTGAAGGGTGTGGGATGGGGGGTTCCCTATGGGTGAAGTACAAAGGCAGAGAGGTGAGCAGGGGGAAGGCAGGGAGGTGA